>NC_053390.1:623702121-624002121 GCF_905171765.1 Bufo bufo
TTTTGGCACCTGATATGTTCATTTAGACCGTCAGTACAGGGAGGAGCGGACAGCCTCCTTTTCCGTGGCTGTAGCACGGTCCAATCGCAGAGGAGAGCATCACAGCCAGGGTGAAGGTGAGCAGTTTCTCCGCTGTGATTGGACCTCACTACAGCCAGGGAGAAGCAGGCCATCCCCTCCTCCCTGTACCGATGGTCTAAATTAACATATAAGGGCGCCAAAAACAGCTGGGGACACAGTGCCGGAACGGAGGGGTATTTTAGAAAAAAAAAGTGATGGCATCTTTGGGGGCCGCCCAATCTGGTAAGCATATCAGTTTCTAACACTTAATCCCATGAAAGGTCTTCTTTAAGGTGGATTTAGAGGGACAGATTATCGGAAAATGAACGTTTCCGACAATCTGCCCGTGTAAAGGTGCCGCTGATCTGCTGAAATTGTGGATTGTGCAAACACCTCAATGATCGTTTCTGGGCAGCAGGTCGTGCTGTCTATACAGCGATGAAACAGTACAGATGTATGGGGACCAGCAGTAGCGGCTGCTCACCCTCATACTGTGGAGGTGATCGCTGCATGTAAATGCAGCACTTCACCTCCACTGAACGAGCAGGGAGTAGTTGAGAAGGAACGCTTCCTTCCCATTAATCTGCTGCTGCTTGGCTCGTGTAATGTTGGTTGACCTAATGCAGGGGTGGCCAACCCGTGGCTCTTGAGCCGCATGTGGCTCTTTGCTTCTTCAAGTGCAGCTCTAGCTGTGGAGCTGGGAAGCAGTCAGGTGGCTCACTCTCCACCCCATGCTCAGATCTCTTCTCCTGATCAGGCACTGTTGCTACTTTGCAGCTCCAGCTCACTCTCCACTATGGAGACACGCACTATGACCTGACATTGTGCTCATCAGGTCACAGTGGAGAGCGAGAGCCCAGTGCCTGATCAGGAGAGGGAAGAGATTTTTTTTTAATTATAGAACTGAGCATGGGGCTCTGATCTATGCATGGGAGGTTCTGATCTGAGCATGGGGGGGGGGGGGGTCCTGATCTGGGCAATGGGGGTCTGATCTGAGCATGGGGAGAAGGTCCTGATCTGAGCAATAGGGGTCTGATCTGAGCAATGGGGGTCAGATCTGAGCATGGGGGGGGTCAGATCTGAGCATGGGGATTCAGATTTGAGCATGGGGGGGTCAGATCTGAGCATGGGGATTCAGATTTGAGCATGCGAGGGGCAGATCTGAGCATGGGGGTTCAGATCTGAGAAGGGGGAGATCTGAGCATGGGGGGTCTTGTTTGAGCATGGGTTGGTCAGGTCTGAGCACGGAGGGTCAGATATGAGAAGGGGGAGACCTGAGCATGGGGGTGGGGAGATCTGAGAATTGGGGGGGGGGGGGGGGCACTGAGCACTGAGGGTCCAACACTGGGAGTCTGATTTGTGTTGTCTGATCTGAGCATTGGGGGTCTTATTTGGAGGTCTGATTAGGTTTGGGCATCTTATTTTAGGTCAGATGAGAATTGGGGATCTGATTTAGGAGTCTGATCTAAGGTCTGATGAAAAACATATTTTTTCGTTTTTTCTCTGCTAATGGAAAATAAGAAAAAAATATTTTTATCAGACCTCAGATCAGATGAAAAATATTTTTTTGATCTTATTTTTCTCTGTTAAAACCTAGGTGCATCTTGTAGGGCGAAAAATACGTTGACTTGTGTGTAAATGTATAGCTTGTGGCTCCTGGCAGTCATACGTTGTTTTTTGGGGCTCTTTGTGTCTGTAAGGTAGGCCACCCCTGACCTAATGGGTATGGGGGCTTCCGATTCTCCCCTGACGACCGAAGCCGAATGAGCTTTCAGCAAACAGTTATCTAACATGTCAGGATCTACAAAAGATTCCTGAGATAAATGATGCTTAGAGCGTATAACTATGGGGGTGAGTGCACAGCCCATGACCATTACTGTCTGGAGCCCATTGACCACAACCTCCCCCCACACTACATGAAAGACCCTACATGCTGTGGACAATCGCTCCAGAGATATACATCCTACATCATGCCCCCACCTCTGCTGCCTGGCATTGAGAGCATCCTGACCAGTCCAGTGTCACAGGCTCTATTCCTCAGTGTGCCATCTAAAGGGCCAAGGATTTGGAGGGTCTGGCATGTGGGTGGACAGCTAGAAGGCTGAGTGCTGGGGATATAACGAGCTCCATCAGTGCCACCAGATTGCAGCTCTGGCTCTCCTCATTCCCCATGTACTACACTGCCATACTGCTAAAACAATGTATCAAACCATCGATCGATCGGCCAGTTAATTACAGACCAGCGCAATCAGCAGCCCTGTGGGGGGAAGGGGGTTATTTCAGGAACTAGGTTTTCTAGGGGACACATGACAGCAGGATGGGTAAAGATACGCTATATGGGCAGCTGTCGCACTGCACAGGAGGTGGATTTATCGCCGATAAGGCTCGCCTGAACCGATTAATGCATTTACATAAGCCCCGGGGAGGAACAGAGGAAAAAACCGACCTGATCTCCAGAATGAATAAAAGGCTTGTAATGTGGCCGCATGTACGCTAGAGGGCGCCTGGGATCCACGGCTGAAGAACGACGTCTGCTCCGGCTCTGCCATCAGTGGGACGGAGTGTATGAACTGGGAGAACTGTCACTGGGTCTGCAGATGGTTATCCCTCTGTGCACAATGGCAGGCGGCGGTGCCTGCACCCGTCCTCATCACATCCGTCATCTCCCGAGCTCGAGCTGATATGTCCGCCCAGGGGCTGCTTGCTGGGGCTTGTGGTTCTCCGCTCCGTTTGTATCTGAGCGCGGGCAGGGAAGGAGATGCTGCGCAGTGACGGGTAGTTCCCGGTGGTGGGCATGGATGCCAGTGTGCCAGGAGGTGCAGGCTGTCTTCTATAGGGCTGCCTGGAGACGCTATAGGAACGCCTGCTGATCGGCACAGCGTGCAGAGAGCCAGCTGCAGGGGGCAGTCACCCCGTGTCATGGCACTGCCCGCCTCCTGGTCCCGAGGCAGGGGACTTACCTGCTACCTACATGGATGTGAGGGCTGCCCCATAGTGTTCACTGGTGTGTAACTGAGACACATGTGTAGTGGAGAGATAGATGGATAGAGATAGATAGATGGATAGATAGATAGATAGATAGATAGATAGATAGATAGATAGATAGATAGATAGATAGATGATAGGAGATAGATAGATAATAGATAATAGATAGATAGATAGATAGATAGATAGATAGATAGATGATAGGAGATAGATAGATAGATAGATAATAGATAGATAGATAGATAGATAGATAGATAATAGATAGATAGATAGATAGATAGATAGATAGATAGATAGATAATAGATAGATAGATAGATAGATAGATAGATAGATAGATAGATGATAGGAGATAGATAGATAGATAGAAGGATAGATAGATAGATAGATAGATAGATAGATAATAGATAGATAGATAGATAGATAGATAATAGATAGATAATAGATAGATAGATAGATAGATAGATAGATAGATGATAGGAGATAGATAGATAGATAGATAGATAGATAGATAGATAGATAGAAGGATAGATAGATAGATAGATAGACAGATAGATAGATAGATAGATAGATAATAGATAACAGGAGATAGATAGATAGATAGATAGATAGATAGATAATAGATATATAATAGATAGATAATAGATAGATAATAGATAGATAGATAATAATAGATAGATAGATAATAATAGATAGATAATAGATAGATAGATAGATAGATAGAGAGATAGATGGATAGATAGATAGATAGATAGAAGGATAATAATTCGATATTAGATAGAGTTCACTGGTGTGTAACTGAGAAACATATGTAGGCAGTGGACAGACAGAGAGATGGATATTAGATAAAAAAGGAAAGTGAAGCAGCAGCGCTCTCCAGGTGCAAATCCCACTCAAATTCCCGGACCAGGAGCAGCAGGACATAATGGGTGAACTGAGGGCAGCCCCCCGCTCTCTCCGTGGGACCCTTGTCAGCAGTGACTGTAGAGCTCCCAACACATTCACAGGCAGATCTCATCAGTGATACATAATTAGTCATCAATAAATCCATGTGAATATACAGTGATAAACATGATTAAAAACATAATTCCCGCGGGTTACATGTATGCAAAGTACAGCATTATTATAAAGTGACCATGATTTACAGTAAATAATCTTTCATATCCATCTAATTCCGTGTCAAATACATAATTGCCAATAATTCATATATAAAGTGCATCTGTGCTCAATCATATGTTAATAAGAAAGCGGTGGTGACCGGTCGATGATGGGGAAACATCGAGAACTTCACTGGATTTACCAGTTACAAACCTTAAAACCTGATGGGTTTCGGGTGGTATCATCATGGACGTGTGGGGTCCCTGCCCTATATCTGATTGTGTATGTCAAGATTGGTTCTCTGAATTTACCGTTTCTCTTTTTATTTCAGGATATCTGGATGGAGACTACTGTCTTGAGTACGAGGACATCGCCCGACATGAATCCTCCATGTGAATATGACCCACAAAAAAGGCCCTTTAACCTGTTTTTCCGTTGTTCTTGTTTCTCGATTAGAATGGTGTAAATTACCAGAATATTGGAGGATCCGACACTGATATATTACCATTGTGTGGTATGGCGTGGGTATGTGAGCCTGGTGGGGAGACGTGTATTGGTTGTTAGATGAGGGAGCGGGGGAGAGGGGACGTGGCGGCGTCCCTCTCCTCTGTTCCGCATTGGTGCTTGCATCCTTGATTGGATTGCGTGCGCCTATGTGGAGCATTTGCAACCCTGCACCACCCCCGTACTTCACGGGACATCAATGTTGCAGTGACTGGGGACGGGGTTAATGAATTGCCTCGGGTCCCCGACCACGACGGGATTTGCACTTAGGGTTCTCAGTGCTGGTCCTGTAATAGACATCCCTTGGTCCCGTGTTATTTCTCCCTGCCCCACATGATAATGGTTACCATGGTTATTGATGATAACAATGTCGGATCCCTCGGCTGGACATGCGCAGTGGTGTATACCACATAAACTGATATGTTTAGAATGGACGGGCAAGGTTGTAAGGGGCGCATGCGCGGGACGTGGGGTTGTTCTCGCGTTCCTACGATATATGCCGGCGCATGCGCAGTACTTTATTTACGGCGCATGCGCGGGACGTGAGGAAATCTCGCGTTCCTATGACATATGCCGGCGCATGCGCAGTATCCAGTATGGGACGCGGAGGCTATTATGAACATGTGAGGATTCATGACGTGGGTTGTCCTTTTTTTATTAACATATGATTGAGCACAGATGCACTTTATATATGAATTATTGGCAATTAGATATTAGATAGATAGATAGTGTTCACTGGTCTGTAACTGAGAAACATATGCAGTGGAGAGACAGACAGACAGACAGACAGATAGAAGATAGATAGATAGATAATAGACAGATATAAAATCCACAGTTGGTGAGCAGCACAGCAGAATACCTGCGCCTGTGGAAGTGATCCAACATCCAAAAGGGGAAAGGACAAACTCCACGGCACTCCCAAAAAGTAGATTGAATGAAGTGTTCTTTAATCACCCGACAGCGATGTTTCAGTCCTCTAAGGATCCATTCACACATCCGTATGTGTTTTGCGGAGCAATGTGCGTTCAGAATTTTGTGGACCGCACATCGCCGACACTCTCATAGAAAAAGCCTTTTCTTGTTCGCAAATGCGGACAAAAATAGGACATGTTCTTTTTTTTGCGGAACGGAAGTGCGGATCCGCAAATGCAGATGCAGACAGCACATTCTGGCCCCATTGAAAAAGAATGGGTCCGCACCTGTTCCGCAAAATTGCGGAACAGATGCGGACCCATTTTGTGGACGTGTGAATGGACCCTTACTGGGACTTTTCTCAAGCAGTGTCTATCGCTATGTGATAGATAGATAGATAAACGTATAGATAGATTGATAGGTGGAGAAAAAGGAGAGATGATGATGGCGAGAGATTACATCAATCCTTCATATATAAAGTAGCAAAATAGCAGCAGTCCAAACATCCAGAACAGTGAGGACATTAGACAGGTCCTTGCCATATGGAATGGGCTAAATAAAGGCCTCACTTTTTTCTACGATAGACAGACAGGTAGATAGATATGAATAGACTGACAGAGACAGGCGGATAGATAAAACTGCAGCACAATGTGGATCCCTCAGAGACCCTGGGCAGGGGGCCACTGTGATATCAGGAAAGATCAGGCAGCACTCCGGACGGTGAAAAAGGTGTCAGATCCAGTTCACTCTCCAGCACCCAGTTCACCATCAACTGGAGAGCGGCCTCATCTTCATTTAGAGAGATAGATAATAGAGAGACAGATCATAGATTCAGACCAATAGATGATAGATAATAGAGAGATAGATAACAGAGAGATAGACAGATCATAGATTCAGACCAATAGATAGGTAGATAAAGATAGATATGAATAAATAGATAGATAAAAAAAGGAAATTCTACGGCACTTCCCAAAAATAGATACAGTTGCAAGAAAATTTGTCTTACCGTGGACTGATGAACAGCAAGGCTTTTGGAGATACTTTTATAACCCTTTCCAGCTTTATGCAAGTCAACAATTCTTAATCGTAGGTCTTCTGAGAGCTCTTTTGTGCGAGGCATCATTCACATCAGGCAATGCTTCTTGTGAAAAGTAAACCCAGAACTAGTGTGTGTTTTTAGGGCAGGGCAGCTGTAACCAACACCTCCAATCTCATCTCATTGATTGGACTCCAGTTGGCTGACACCTCACTCCAATTAGCTCTTGGAGATGTAATTAGTCTAGGGGTTCACATACTTTTTCCACCTGCACTGTGAATGCTTACATGGTGCGTTCAATAAAAACATGGTAACATTGAATTCTTTGTGTGTTATTAGTTTAAAGGGGTTCTGCAGTTTGTTTTAACTGATGATCTATCCTTTGGATAGATCATCAGCATCTGATCGGCGGGGGTCCTACACCCGGGACCCCTGCCGATCAGCTGTTTGAGAAGGCAGTGGCGCTCCAGCAGCGCCGCAACCTTCTCACTGTTTACCGCAAGCCCAGTGACGTCACGACTAGTATCAACTGGCCTGGGCGGGGCTAAGCTCCATTCAAGTGAACAGGGCTTAGCCCCATCCAGGCCAATTGATACCTAGTTGTGACGTCACTGGGCCAACGGTAAACAGTGAGAAGGCCGCGGCACTGCTGGAGCGCCACTACCTTCTCAAACAGCTGATCAGCAGGGGTCCCGGGTATAGGACCCCCGCCGATCAGATGCTGATGATGTATCCAGAGGATAGATCATCGGTTTAAACAAACTGCAGAACCCCTTTAAGCAGACTGTGATTGTCTACTGTTGTGACTTAGATGAAGATCAGATCACATTTTATGACCAATTTGTGCAGAAATCCATATCATTCCAAAGGGTTCACATACTTTTTCTTGCAACTGTACGTGTTTATTTCACCAGATGCAACGTTTGAGAAAGGTTCCAGAGGGAGAACCGAAACGTTGCATCTTATGAAATAATCACGGATCTATTTCTGGGAAGTGCCGTGGAATTTCCGAGAGGATCACCGCCGCTGGTACCTTTTTCTACTATTTGCAGTACTGCGCAGCCGCTTTGAATTAGATAATAGATAGATAGATGGAGATAGATAAACAGATAGTAGGTGAGTGGATAGATAGATAAACAGATAGTAGGTGAGTGGATAGATAGATAGATAAACAGATAGTAGGTGAGTGGATAGATAGATAGATAGATAGATAGCAGGTGAGTGGATAGATAGATAGATAGATAGATAGATAGCAGGTGAGTGGATAGATAGATAGATAGATAGATAGATAGATAGATAGATAGATAGATAGATAGATAGATAGATAGCAGGTGAGTGGATAGATAGATAAACAGATAGTAGGTGAGTGGATAGATAGATAGATAGATAGATAGATAGATAGATAGCAGGTGAGTGGATAGATAGATAGATAGTAGGTGAGTGGATAGATAGATAGATAGATAGATAGCAGGTGAGTGGATAGATAGATAGATAGATAGATAGCAGGTGAGTGGATAGATAGATAGATAGATAGATAGATAGATAGTAGGTGAGTGGATAGATAGATAGATAGATAGATAGATAGCAGGTGAGTGGATAGATAGATAGATAGATAGATAGATAGATAGATAGATAGATAGATAGATAGATAGCAGGTGAGTGGATATATAGATAGTTGGAGTCTCCTCCATGATGAAACACAGGCTCCAGGTAAGTGGAGTTACCCGCAGCAGCTGATGTTGGCACGGACGGCGTCCCCTGTGGTAGTACCTGGGGTTTCCCTCTTGTTATTCAGTGTGCGCTGCAGTCCCACAAGGTAATCGTCCTTATTTCTGGAGTGCCCAGGAGACTGCTGGCATCAACAAGTGCCGGTGTGGCACCTTGTAATGTGTTGTGCGTAATATCACCATGGTGTCTGTACTGGGAAGATCCCCGGCCAGACTGTAACATTGAGCGGTTCATACACAATTAACCCTTTCTACCGCAGGACATCGCTTTACGTGCAGCACTTCCTTCAGCTATAAATGTACAGGAGGTTCCCCATACTTCCATATAGGAGACATGAGTATGACATGCCATAAGGGTATGTTCACACAGCGGATTGTCCACACCTGCTGTTTCTCAGTGGGAATCTATGCCGCAGTTCATATGCTGCAGATTTCATAACCATTTCACAGATTTCATTAAAAATGGCGTGGCATAGGCTACGGCGGAGTGTGGCTTGTAAGTGGCTGCCACGGGACATATACATATTAGTGTACATTCACACAGGACGTGTGCTGTAGAGAAATCCTCGTCCTTATCACATCTAGCTAGCGCGCTATGACTGTTAGCTCTGCTACATCTGTACCTTGCGGATCTCCTTATCACATCTAGCTAGCGAGCTATGACTGTTAGCTCTGCTACATCTGTACCTTGCGGATCTCCTTATCACATCTAGCTAGCGCGCTATGACTGTTAGCTCTGCTACATCTGTACCTTGCGGATCTCCTTATCACATCTAGCTAGAGCGCTATGACTGTGACTGTTATCTCTGCTACATCTGTACCTTGCAGATCTCCTTATCACATCTATCTAGCGCGCTATGACTGTTAGCTCTGCTACATCTGTACCTTGCAGATCTCCTTATCACATCTAGCTAGCGCGCTATGACTTTGACTGTTAGCTCTGCTACATCTGTACCTTGCGGATCTCCTTATCACATCTAGCTAGCGCGCTATGACTATGACTGTTAGCTCTGCTACATCTGTACCTTGCGGACCTTCCCCGCCGACTATTTCGCCTTATGGCAAAAAGCACAAACAATTTCCCGCGTGCCCGCGCTTCCATCCGTGTGGTTTGCGTAAGCGCAGCACATGGGCCTGCGCCTATTTTCTGATGTTAGGACAGACATTTATTTGGTGGTTTTTCCATCGTGCCGCCAATTCGTTAATAAATGTGCTGCACGGCGTACACGTCGGAAGCGCCTTCTTCGTGAAAGGGCGACGCGTTATTTGGTGGCACGTGTACACATAGCTCTGCCATGTTTTGAGGCGGAAAGGGGCCACCTCACGGACGAGGGGCATTTTGTTGGTGGGCGCTTCATTCTATCCTTTATCACACAGTCCGAGGAAGGCGGCGACTTCTACCCGCAGGCTACAGAAGTGTTCATTACCAGGCTGCTGAGTGCCAGCTCTGCCCATCTCCTCACCCAGACAGGGAGGACACTGACCAGCGGCTCCATCTCCTCACGAAGCTCTGAGGTCACAGAAACCTGCCTGCCGAGCCCCCTCCTCCCCCTCACCTTCACTTCACATAATAAACAGAGGGCGCCCGTCCTAACAAATGAGAGCACACTGAATCTATATATACAGTATGCGCAGATATATACATAGCAGCCCTGAAGGCTCAGCCAAGGCTGTGAGGAGACGACGGAGAAGCGCGCAGCCCCTGCTCCCCTCACACACTCCCGCCTCCACATGACGCCCCTGTGCTAATAGATTGACGTCCCTGTCAGGCCCCGCCCCTCCCTGCCTTTCCTGGGCTCCTATTGGTTGGCAGGAGGAGGGCGCTGCGCAAAAACACCTAGGCTGGGAGCCGGGAGCTCAGACAGTGGCAGCAGAGCAGCCCGGGAAGTCCCAGCACTGTGGAGCATCACTATGGGATGTGTACAGGAGATGAAGTGACAGTGCTGTGTGCAGTCCTGATGGGTGTAGCAGCTGGGAATGACTAGCCTCCATCCCTGACCTGGGACTGCTTGGGATTTATCCACAGAGGAGTAGAGGGGATTATTGGACTGATGAGGGGATCGCCTGGGTGCAAGGAATAACACAAGTGCACTTTTCTCCTCTTTTTCTTTTCTATTTTTGTACCTTTGCTCTCTTCTTGTCTTGTTGGAGATGATTGTTTTATTTCTACTGGCGTGCGTGGTGGATGGTGTGCTTTCCCAGCTAGCCTACAAGGTGCAGGAGGAGAGGGACCATGGTACTTTCGTGGGGAATATCGCTGAGGATTTGGGCTTGGACATTACAAAACTCTCCAGTCGCAGGTTTCAGTCGGCCCCCAACTCCAGGAGCCCTTACCTGGAGCTGAACCTGGAGAATGGAATCCTGTATGTCAAGGAGAAGATCGACAGGGAGCTGATCTGCAAGCAGAACCCCTCCTGCCTGCTCCACCTGGAGGTCTTCTTGGAGAACCCCTTAGAATTCTTCCGGGTGGAGATTGAGGTGCTGGACATCAATGACAACCCCCCGACCTTCCCGGAGTCTGACATCCAGGTGGAGATCTCGGAGAGCGCCACCCTGGGCACCCGCTTCCCGCTGGAGAGCGCCTACGACCCAGACGTGGGCAACAACTCCCTCCGCACCTACGAGATGACCACCAACAGCTTCTTCACCCTGGACGTGCAAACCCAGGGAGATGGCAACAAGTTTGCCGAGCTGGTGCTGAAGAAGCAGCTGGATCGAGAGCAACAAGCCCTGCACAGGTACGTGCTAACTGCCATGGACGGGGGCATCCCCCAGAGGACGGGCACTGCCCTCCTCACCATCAAAGTGCTGGACTCCAACGACAACGTGCCTGTCTTCGATCAGCCGGTGTACACCGTGTCCATGCCCGAGAACTCGCCCCCTGGCACCCTGGTCCTACAGCTCAATGCCACCGACCAGGATGAAGGTCAAAACGGGGAGGTGGTGTACTCCTTCAGCAGCCACAACTCGCCCCGGGTCCGAGAGGTCTTCAGCGTGGACTCCAGGACTGGTCGCATGGAGATCGCCGGGGAGCTGGACTATGAGGACAGCAACATGTACCAGGTCTACGTCCAAGCCAAGGACCTGGGGCCGAACGCGGTGCCGGCCCATTGCAAGGTGATGGTCAAGGTGCTGGACCTCAACGACAACGCGCCAGAGATCAGCTTCAGCACCGTCAAGGAGTCGGTGAGCGAGGGCGCCCCCCCGGGCACGGTGGTGGCACTCTTCAGCGTCACCGACAAGGACTCGGAGGAGAACGGGCAGATCCACTGCGAGATCCTTGGGGAAGTGCCCTTCAGGCTCAAGTTGTCCTACAAGAACTACTACACCATCGTGACCGACGGCACCCTGGACCGGGAGCTTGTGCCTTCCTACACGGTGACGGTGCTGGCCAGGGACCGGGGCAGCCCTCCCCTCAGCTCCACCAGGTCCATCCAGGTGCAGGTGGCCGATGTCAACGACAACGCGCCCAGGTTCTCCCAGGCGGTGTACAACGTGTATGTGACGGAGAACAACGTGCCGGGGGCGTACATCTCCGCCGTGAGTGCCACCGACAGAGACGACGAGGAGAACGCTCAGGTGTCCTACAACATCCTGGAGTGTGACATCCAGGGCATGTCCGTCTTCACCTACGTGTCCATCAACTCCGAGAACGGCTACCTCTACGCCCTGCGCACCTTTGACTACGAGCAGCTCAAGGACTTCAGCTTCATGGTGGAGGCTCGAGATGGTGGCAGCCCACCTCTGACCAGCAACGCCACGGTCAACATCGTGATCGTGGACCAGAACGACAACGCGCCTTCCATCATCTCCCCCCACGGCAGGAACGGGACGGCCAAGGAGCTGCTGCCCAGGACTGCAGAGCCGGGCTACCTGTTCACCCGGGTGGTGGCTGTGGACCTGGATGAAGGCGAGAACGCCCGCCTGACCTACAGCATTCTCAGAGGCAACGACATGAGTTTGTTCCGCATGGACTGGAGGACAGGAGAGCTAAGGACAGCAAGGAAAATCACGAGTAAGAGAGACCCCCACAGACCATTCGAGTTAGTGGTGGAGGTTCGGGACCATGGACAGCCACCCCTGTCTTCTACTGCACTCATTCAGGTGGAGATTGTGGACAGCACTGTAGAGAAACTGAATGAGAACCACCGCTCCAGTAGATCCAATGACACAGCCTTAGACCTCACCCTCATCCTCATCATTGCCCTGGGCTCTGTCTCCTTCATCTTCCTGCTAGCTATGATAGTGCTAGCCATCAGGTGCCAGAAGGAGAAGAAACTCAACATCTACAGCTGCCTGGCCAGTGACTGCTGTGTGTGCTGCTGCTCTTGTTGTAGCAGACAAGCCAGAGCTCGCAAGAAAAAGCTCAGCAAGTCAGACATCATGTTGGTACAAAGCTCTAATGTGCCCACTGCTACCCAGGTGCCAGTGGAGGAGTCTGGTAGCTTTGGGTCTCACCATCATAACCAGAATTACTGCTATCAGGTCTGCCTGACCCCGGAGTCTGCTAAAACGGACCTAATGTTCCTCAAGCCTTGCAGCCCTTCCAGGAGCACAGATGCAGAGCACAACCCTTGTGGGGCTATAGTGACAGGCTATGCTGACCAGCAGCCTGATATCATCTCCAATGGCAGCATCTTGTCCAGTGAGGTAAGGCACCCACTTGTCTATTGATGTCACGTCCAGTTCTGCTGCACTCATTCCTTTCCAGCTAAATAGGCTAACATCATGAAGAACTTTTCCCTTGTAACCAGATGTTGCTGATCCCTTGTTATCTGCAAATCCCCTTCCACGCACATTTAGCCACATGAAATCTTCTCTATCTCCATGTCCTTCTGCATCATCTGCTTTCCGCCTATTTCTAAAGAACCCAGTTGTTCCATCCCCTGCCCATCATGTACTTTCCTGTATTGATTTATGCTAGAAATCCCGCAGTGCCAATCCATAGTAATGGATTTTAATTTCCAATATTATCTTCCTCATTTTTATAATACACTTGGTAACCATATATGGAACATTGGAGGTGGCAGGCTGAATCCCATTCTTCCATTTAGGTATTAGAATTCCCTTAGAAAACTGTTGCAGCCTGTAGCCCACACTGCCTGAATGTGAATGAGGCCAGACTGGAGAGATTCTCCTGCATAGAGCGCTTTTCGCCAAATAAAATGTCGGCCTGTTTAGCTGGTATGAGCTCCACTTGTTTGAGATGACCCTGATGAAATCCCAGTGAGATGTCCTACATTAGTAGATCACGGAAAATGAGCGTGCCCAATGAAATGCTCCATACATAAGCTCTATCACTTTAATGCATGTGTTAAATCGGGGGGGCTGCCTGGATACAATGAGCAAAGAACACATCCATTTAGCATTTGGCAACCCTTCATGCATAACAAACATGTGGATCCTTGTACAGAATGTCCTCCAAGAAAGGCTGTCACGTCTTGTGGTAGAGAGGGTGCCCTTTTATGTCAGGATATGTTCTCATGTACTCTCAATATTTGATGTGTTCCCGGGCAGCTCTGCATGCACATTTCATCTATCAGCCTGGTAGCTCTCCGCTCTTTCATGTTCCTTGCAGTGACATTTAGAGTCCAATTGTCTTTCATTTCTTTTTTAGAATAAACACCAACGCACTGAACTCAGTTATCTAGTTGACAGACCACGACGGGTAAACAGGTATGATCTGCGCTTGGACATCTCCTTTATTTCTTCCTCTTTAACTTCAGTCCTAGAAAGGAAACTTTTATTGTAGAAGGGCTGGTTCATGGAGATATGTGTCTTCTATGTTCTTGTAGAAGGGCTGGTTCATGGAGATATGTGTCTTCTATGTTCTAGAAGGGCTGGTTCATGGAGATATGTTTTCTTCTATGTTCTTGTAGAAGGGCTGGTTCATGGAGATATGTGTCTTCTATGTTCTTGTAGAAGGGCTGGTACATGGAGATATGTGTCTTCTATGTTCTAGAAGGGCTGGTTCATGGAGATATGTGTCTTCTATGTTCTAGAAGGGCTGGTTCATGGAGATATGTGTCTTCTATGTTCTAGAAGGGCTGGTTCATGGACATATGTGTCTTCTATGTTCTTGTAGAAGGGCTGGTTCATGGAGATATGTGTCTTCTATGTTCTAGAAGGGCTGGTTCATGGACATATGTGTCTTCTATGTTCTAGTAGAAGGGCTGGTTCGTGGAGATATGTGTCTTCTATGTTCTAGAAGGGCTGGTTAATGGAGATATGTGTCTTCTATGTTCTAGAAGGGCTGGTTCATGGAGATATGTGTCTTCTGTGTTCTAGAAGGGCTGGTTAATGGAGATATATGTGTCTTCTATGTTCTAGAAGGGCTGGTTCATGGACATATGTGTCTTCTATGTTCTTGTAGAAGGGCTGGTTCATGGAGATATGTGTCTTCTATGTTCTAGAAGGGCTGGTTCATGGAGATATGTGTCTTCTATGTTCTAGAAGGGCTGGTTCATGGAGATTTGTGTCTTTTATGTTCTAGAAGGTAGTTCCTATGTATCACAGGAAGGATGCCATGTGAAATGTATTATTCTTGGCATTACTGTGCCAACACCTGCCCTTCTGTGTGTAATACTGCTGAGGGGAGCACATACTGGAGTTATACAGCTATGTATTGCAGCTCCCACTGTGTCCATAGGATGGCAGAAGAATATTTGATTTTCTATTTCTCCTCAATACTGTGCTGTTTGTATTTGCAGCTCTGCCTTCCAGGAAGCAGACATAGTAAGCTCTAAGGATAGTGGGCATGGAGACAGTGAGCAAGGAGACAGTGATCATGACGCCACTAATCGAGGTCAATCCTCTGGTAAGTCTGATGAGAGCAGGAATCCAAATTGCTTCTTTATCCCCTTAGTGACAAGGGCTGCAATCCCAAAATACCTTATATCATATGCCAATCCAAATGTGACAAGTAAGTGGAGAACCCTGTCATTCATGCATGTGACGCCTAATGGGAATACCAAGTATGATCAATGTGACTTTTCTGATAGCAAAGAGTAACGGATTCCAGAGAGGACTCCACGTTGTTTAACACCTCAGGATCTAATGGTTTGAAATTGCAGGAAAATGTGACTTGTGATGATGACAGATAATGAACATATGGGACTGGTATTAGAGAGAGAGAGCTGCAAGGCGTACAGTGCCCGGAATATTCCCGTAGTTCTCCCTTTTAGGTTCCCTAAAGCTCTGTCCTCTCCACAAAACACAAAATGGTACAGAGGTCAACACCGACAGGAACACACAGCTGCATCTTAGGTGAGGAGATGAGAAAGACATTGGTGAAAGAGATCTCAATACATTTTAGGAAAGAAAGAAAAAGAAGAATGAAAGAGAAAAAAAAAGAAAGAAAGAATACAGATGGACAATATGTAGGTAGATAAATAGATAATAGATAGATGTAAATTGCTAGATATATAATAGATAGATGTAAATTGATAGATATATAATAGATAGATACAGACAGACAGGTAGATAGATGGTAGATGGATAGACAGATAAAGAGAGGCAGAAAGTCAGAGATAGATAATGATTGACAGATAGATAATAAAAAGTAGATAGAAAGAAAGAAAAATAGATAAAGTCAGGCAGAAATACAGACATAGATAGATAGATAGAGCTGGGAAGTGCTGTGGAATTTTTTCTTTTATATTATTTGGAGGTTGAATCGCTTCCATAACCACTGGCACCCGCTACAATACTATATGCTGTGCTGCTCACGTTTCTTCATTTGAGATAGATAATAGATAGATAATAGATAGATAGATAGATAGATAATAGATAGATAGATAGATAGATAGATAATTGATAGATATATAGATAATAAGAGATAGATAATAAATAGTTGATAGATAGATGATTGATAGATAGTAGATAGATAAATAGATAGATAACAGATAGATAATAGATAGATAGATAGATAGATAGATAGATATTGGATAGATAGATAGATAATAGATACATAATTAGATAGATAGATAGATATATAGATAATAGATAAATAATTAGATAGATAGATAGATAGATAGATATATACGGTAGATAATAGATAAATAATTAGATAGATAGATACAGAGATAGATATATAGATAATAGATAAATAATTAGATAGAGAGATAGATATATAGATAATAGATAAATAATTAGATAGATAGATAGATAGATAGATAATAGATAAATAATTAGATAGATAGATACAGAGATAGATATATAGATAATAGATAAATAATTAGATAGAGAGATAGATATATAGATAATAGATAAATAATTAGATAGATAGATAGATATATAGATAATAGATAAATAATTAGATAGATAGATAGATAGATGGATAGATAGATAATAGATAGATGGATAACGGATAGATAGATAATAGATAGATGGATAACGGATAGATAGATAGATAGATAGATAGATACAGAGATAGATATATAGATAATAGATAAATAATTAGATAGATAGATAGATGGATAGATAGATAATAGATAGATATATGGATAGATAGATAATAGATAGATGGATAACGGATAGATAGATAGATAGATAGATAGATAGATAGATATAGATCGAGGAGTTGCCAGGTTGGCAGCACAGCAACATATCATTTTGGGGTCATGTAGAAGACAATGGCCGCCCCCTTTGTCCGCCCGCTGTGCAGCATTACTGTGGAAGCCCCACTCCCATGATTGTGAATAGATGCCATAATTGAGGGCACCGTCTATAGAAATGCCCTCCCAGCTGTCTGCGTGCTCGGAGTGCAGTGATATCCACACCATTGCTGGTGAGCAGACACCAGGCAGACGTTGCTGGAGATATCGGAGCCCCTGCCTTGGCCTTTGCTGCATTGTATGGGAAACCCTTTCAATCCTCCCGTCATTAATATGCAGGCCTAATGAGAGTTCAGGAGAGCCAAGAATCCCTGGAGGTCGCGGCTCCTTGTGGGACTTCATGCTAAGTGAACAGAGCGTCTATTTAATGTCTGGGAACCCGCACACTGAGGGAGGCTTGCCAGAAGTTTACATTCAGCACAAGGAGCCCTTTCTTCCCCTATATGTGGGGCTGGGATTTATTGTTGTCCTGACTTAAAGAGATCTGTCCCGACCTACTTTATTATAAAGCGGACATTAATGTCAGCGTGTGAATGGCGGGCACAGACAGGGCTCCCACTTTGTTGGTTTTTTTTCTCAGGTTTTCAAAGCTGCTAACCCAGTGAAGATTACCGGCATAATGGCTTGTAATGAGGCAGCGCCGAATATTTCATTGGCATCTGTTATGCAAATCGCCAATACTCAGACAATATATGCGTTTGACTAATTAAAATAAAAAATGTAATTAGACTTATACAAGTCTGGCCCCCAGATGCCACAATAGGCAACAAGTCATTGTACAGGTAGTGCCTAGGAATACCGGCCCCCTGTACACAGAACACGGAGACAGTCCGCTCTCTAATAATAGGAATACCGGCCTCCTGTACACAGAACACGGAGACAGTCCGCTCTCTAATAATAGGAATACCGGCCTCCTGTACACAGAACACGGAGACAGTCCGCTCTCTAATAATAGGAATACCGGCCTCCTGTACACAGAACACGGAGACAGTCAGTAGATAGTGTCCGCTCTCTAATAATAGGAATACCGGCCCCCTGTACACAGAACACGGAGACAGTCAGTAGATAGTGTCCGCTCTCTAATAATAGGAATACCGGCCTCCTGTACACAGAACACGGAGACAGTCCGCTCTCTAATAATAGGAATACCGGCCCCCTGTACACAGAACACGGAGACAGTCAGTAGATAGTGTCCGCTCTCTAATAATAGGAATACCGGCCCCCTGTACACAGAACACGGAGACAGTCAGTAGATAGTGTCCGCTCTCTAATAATAGGAATACCGGCCCCCTGTACACAGAACACGGAGACAGTCAGTAGATAGTGTCCGCTCTCTAATAATAGGAATACCGGCCCCCTGTACACAGAACACGGAGACAGTCAGTAGATAGTGTCCGCTCTCTAATATTAGGAATACCGGCCTCCTGTACACAGAACACGGAGACAGTCAGTAGATAGTGTCCGCTCTCTAATAATAGGAATACCGGCCTCCTGTACACAGAACACGGAGACAGTCAGTAGATAGTGTCCGCTCTCTAATAATAGGAATACCGGCCCCTGTACACAGAACACGGAGACAGTCAGTAGATAGTGTCCGCTCTCTAATATTAGGAATACCGGCCCCCTGTACACAGAACACGGAGACAGTCAGTAGATAGTGTCCGCTCTCTAATAATAGGAATACCGGCCCCTGTACACAGAACACGGAGACAGTCAGTAGATAGTGTCCACTCTCTAATAATAGGAATACCGGCCCCCTGTACACAGAACACGGAGACAGTCAGTAGATAGTGTCCGCTCTCTAATAATAGGAATACCGGCCCCCTGTACACAGAACACGGAGACAGTCAGTAGATAGTGTCCGCTCTCTAATAATAGGAATACCGGCCCCTGTACACAGAACACGGAGACAGTCAGTAGATAGTGTCCACTCTCTAATAATAGGAATACCGGCCCCCTGTACACAGAACACGGAGACAGTCAGTAGATAGTGTCCGCTCTCTAATAATAGGAATACCGGCCCCCTGTACACAGAACACGGAGACAGTCAGTAGATAGTGTCCGCTCTCTAATAATAGGAATACCGGCCTCCTGTACACAGAACACGGAGACAGTCAGTAGATAGTGTCCGCTCTCTAATAATAGGAATACCGGCCACCTGTACACAGAACACGGAGACAGTCAGTAGATAGTGTCCGCTCTCTAATATTAGGAATACCGGCCTCCTGTACACAGAACACGGAGACAGTCAGTAGATAGTGTCCGCTCTCTAATAATAGGAATACCGGCCCCCTGTACACAGAACACGGAGACAGTCAGTAGATAGTGTCCGCTCTCTAATAATAGGAATACCGGCCCCCTGTACACAGAACACGGAGACAGTCAGTAGATAGTGTCCACTCTCTAATAATAGGAATACCGGCCTCCTGTACACAGAACACGGAGACAGTCAGTAGATAGTGTCCGCTCTCTAATAATAGGAATACCGGCCTCCTGTACACAGAACACGGAGACAGTCAGTAGATAGTGTCCGCTCTCTAATATTAGGAATACCGGCCTCCTGTACACAGAACAAGGAGACAGTCAGTAGATAGTGTCCGCTCTCTAATAATAGGAATACCGGCCCCCTGTACACAGAACACGGAGACAGTCAGTAGATAGTGTCCGCTCTCTAATAATAGGAATACCGGCCCCCTGTACACAGAACACGGAGACAGTCAGTAGATAGTGTCCGCTCTCTAATAATAGGAATACCGGCCTCCTGTACACAGAACACGGAGACAGTCAGTAGATAGTGTCCGCTCTCTAATAATAGGAATACCGGCCTCCTGTACACAGAACACGGAGACAGTCCGCTCTCTAATAATAGGAATACCGGCCTCCTGTACACAGAACACGGAGACAGTCAGTAGATAGTGTCCGCTCTCTAATAATAGGAATACCGGCCTCCTGTACACAGAACACGGAGACAGTCAGTAGATAGTGTCCGCTCTCTAATAATAGGAATACCGGCCTCCTGTACACAGAACACGGAGACAGTCCGCTCTCTAATAATAGGAATACCGGCCTCCTGTACACAGAACACGGAGACAGTCAGTAGATAGTGTCCGCTCTCTAATAATAGGAATACCGGCCTCCTGTACACAGAACACGGAGACAGTCAGTAGATAGTGTCCACTCTCTAATAATAGGAATACCGGCCCCCTGTACACAGAACACGGAGACAGTCAGTAGATAGTGTCCGCTCTCTAATATTAGGAATACCGGCCTCCTGTACACAGAACACGGAGACAGTCAGTAGATAGTGTCCGCTCTCTAATATTAGGAATACCGGCCTCCTGTACACAGAACAAGGAGACAGTCAGTAGATAGTGTCCGCTCTCTAATAATAGGAATACCGGCCCCCTGTACACAGAACACGGAGACAGTCAGTAGATAGTGTCCGCTCTCTAATAATAGGAATACCGGCCCCCTGTACACAGAACACGGAGACAGTCAGTAGATAGTGTCCGCTCTCTAATAATAGGAATACCGGCCTCCTGTACACAGAACACGGAGACAGTCAGTAGATAGTGTCCGCTCTCTAATAATAGGAATACCGGCCTCCTGTACACAGAACACGGAGACAGTCCGCTCTCTAATAATAGGAATACCGGCCTCCTGTACACAGAACACGGAGACAGTCAGTAGATAGTGTCCGCTCTCTAATATTAGGAATACCGGCCTCCTGTACACAGAACAAGGAGACAGTCAGTAGATAGTGTCCGCTCTCTAATAATAGGAATACCGGCCCCCTGTACACAGAACACGGAGACAGTCAGTAGATAGTGTCCGCTCTCTAATAATAGGAATACCGGCCCCCTGTACACAGAACACGGAGACAGTCAGTAGATAGTGTCCGCTCTCTAATAATAGGAATACCGGCCTCCTGTACACAGAACACGGAGACAGTCAGTAGATAGTGTCCGCTCTCTAATAATAGGAATACCGGCCTCCTGTACACAGAACACGGAGACAGTCCGCTCTCTAATAATAGGAATACCGGCCTCCTGTACACAGAACACGGAGACAGTCAGTAGATAGTGTCCGCTCTCTAATAATAGGAATACCGGCCTCCTGTACACAGAACACGGAGACAGTCAGTAGATAGTGTCCGCTCTCTAATAATAGGAATACCGGCCTCCTGTACACAGAACACGGAGACAGTCCGCTCTCTAATAATAGGAATACCGGCCTCCTGTACACAGAACACGGAGACAGTCAGTAGATAGTGTCCGCTCTCTAATAATAGGAATACCGGCCTCCTGTACACAGAACACGGAGACAGTCAGTAGATAGTGTCCACTCTCTAATAATAGGAATACCGGCCCCCTGTACACAGAACACGGAGACAGTCAGTAGATAGTGTCCGCTCTCTAATATTAGGAATACCGGCCTCCTGTACCCAGAACACGGAGACAGTCAGTAGATAGTGTCCGCTCTCTAATAATAGGAATACCGGCCCCCTGTACACAGAACACGGAGACAGTCAGTAGATAGTGTCCGCTCTCTAATAATAGGAATACCGGCCCCCTGTACACAGAACACGGAGACAGTCAGTAGATAGTGTCCGCTCTCTAATAATAGGAATACCGGCCTCCTGTACACAGAACACGGAGACAGTCCGCTCTCTAATAATAGGAATACCGGCCTCCTGTACACAGAACACGGAGACAGTCAGTAGATAGTGTCCGCTCTCTAATATTAGGAATACCGGCCTCCTGTACACAGAACAAGGAGACAGTCAGTAGATAGTGTCCGCTCTCTAATAATAGGAATACCGGCCCCCTGTACACAGAACACGGAGACAGTCAGTAGATAGTGTCCGCTCTCTAATAATAGGAATACCGGCCCCCTGTACACAGAACACGGAGACAGTCAGTAGATAGTGTCCGCTCTCTAATAATAGGAATACTGGCCTCCTGTACACAGAACACGGAGACAGTCAGTAGATAGTGTCCGCTCTCTAATAATAGGAATACCGGCCTCCTGTACACAGAACACGGAGACAGTCCGCTCTCTAATAATAGGAATACCGGCCTCCTGTACACAGAACACGGAGACAGTCAGTAGATAGTGTCCGCTCTCTAATAATAGGAATACCGGCCTCCTGTACACAGAACACGGAGACAGTCAGTAGATAGTGTCCGCTCTCTAATAATAGGAATACCGGCCTCCTGTACACAGAACACGGAGACAGTCCGCTCTCTAATAATAGGAATACCGGCCTCCTGTACACAGAACACGGAGACAGTCAGTAGATAGTGTCCGCTCTCTAATAATAGGAATACCGGCCTCCTGTACACAGAACACGGAGACAGTCAGTAGATAGTGTCCACTCTCTAATAA
Source organism: Bufo bufo (assembly GCF_905171765.1). Lineage (NCBI taxonomy): Eukaryota > Metazoa > Chordata > Amphibia > Anura > Bufonidae > Bufo > Bufo bufo. Next base: position 623,724,445 of record NC_053390.1, read on the forward strand.
TAGGAATACCGGCCCCCTGTACACAGAACACGGAGACAGTCAGTAGATAGTGTCCGCTCTCTAATATTAGGAATACCGGCCTCCTGTACACAGAACACGGAGACAGTCAGTAGATAGTGTCCGCTCTCTAATATTAGGAATACCGGCCTCCTGTACACAGAACAAGGAGACAGTCAGTAGATAGTGTCCGCTCTCTAATAATAGGAATACCGGCCCCCTTTACACAGAACACGGAGACAGTCAGTAGATAGTGTCCGCTCTCTAATAATAGGAATACCGGCCCCCTGTACACAGAACACGGAGACAGTCAGTAGATAGTGTCCGCTCTCTAATAATAGGAATACCGGCCTCCTGTACACAGAACACGGAGACAGTCAGTAGATAGTGTCCGCTCTCTAATAATAGGAATACCGGCCTCCTGTACACAGAACACGGAGACAGTCCGCTCTCTAATAATAGGAATACCGGCCTCCTGTACACAGAACACGGAGACAGTCAGTAGATAGTGTCCGCTCTCTAATAATAGGAATACCGGCCCCCTGTACACAGAACACGGAGACAGTCAGTAGATAGTGTCTGCTCTCTAATATTAGGAATACCGGCCTCCTGTACACAGAACACGGAGACAGTCAGTAGATAGTGTCCGCTCTCTAATAATAGGAATACCGGCCCCCTGTACACAGAACACGGAGACAGTCAGTAGATAGTGTCCGCTCTCTAATAATAGGAATACCGGCATCCTGCACACAGAACACGGAGACAGTCCGCTCTCTAATAATAGGAATACCGGCCCCCTGTACACAGAACACGGAGACAGTCAGTAGATAGTGTCCGCTCTCTAATAATACGAATACCGGCCCCCTGTACACAGAACACGGAGACAGTCAGTAGATAGTGTCCGCTCTCTAATAATAGGAATACCGGCCCCCTGTACACAGAACACAGAGACAGTCAGTAGATAGTGTCCGCTCTCTAATAATAGGAATACCGGCCCCCTGTACACAGAACACGGAGACAGTCAGTAGATAGTGTCCGCTCTCTAATAATAGGAATACCGGCCCCCTGTACACAGAACACGGAGACAGTCAGTAGATAGTGTCCGCTCTCTAATAATAGAAATTCCGGCCCCCTGTAAACAGAACACGGAGACAGTCAGTAGATAGTGTCCGCTCTCTAATAATAGGAATACCGGCCCCCTGTACACAGAACACGGAGACAGTCAGTATATAGTGTCCGCTCTCTAATAATAGGAATACCGGCCCCCTGTACACAGAACACGGAGACAGTCAGTAGATAGTGTCCGCTCTCTAATAATAGGAATACCGGCCCCCTGTACACAGAACACGGAGATAGTCAGTAGATAGTGTCCGCTCTCTAATAATAGGAATACCGGCCCCCTGTACACAGAACACGGAGACAGTCAGTAGATAGTGTCCGCTCTCTAATAATAGGAATACCGGCCCCCTGTACACATAACACGGAGACAGTCAGTAGATAGTGTCCGCTCTCTAATAATAGGAATACCGGCCCCCTGTACACAGAACAGGGAGACAGTCAGTAGATAGTGTCCGCTCTCTAATAATAGGAATACCGGCCCCCTGTACACAGAACACAGAGACAGTCAGTAGATAGTGTCCGCTCTCTAATAATAGGAATACCGGCCCCCTGTACACAGAACAGGGAGACAGTCAGTAGATAGTGTCCGCTCTCTAATAATAGGAATACCGGCCCCCTGTACACAGAACACGGAGACAGTCAGTAGATAGTGTCCGCTCTCTAATAATAGGAATACCGGCCCCCTGTACACAGAACACGGAGACAGTCAGTAGATAGTGTCCGCTCTCTAATAATAGGAATACCGGCCCCCTGTACACAGAACACGGAGACAGTCAGTAGATAGTGTCCGCTCTCTAATAATAGGAATACCGGCCCCCTGTACTCAGAACACGGAGACAGTCAGTAGATAGTGTCCGCTCTCTAGTAATAGGAATACCGGCCCCCTGTACACAGAACACGGAGACAGTCAGTAGATAGTGTCCGCTCTATAATAATAGGAATACCGACCCCCTGTACACAGAACACAGAGACAGTCAGTAGATAGTGTCCGCTCTCTAATAATAGGAATACCGGCCCCCTGTACACAGAACACGGAGACAGTCAGTAGATAGTGTCCGCTCTCTAATAATAGGAATACCGGCCTCCTGTACACAGAACACGGAGACAGTCAGTAGATAGTGTCCGCTCTCTAATAATAGGAATACCGGCCTCCTGTACACAGAACACGGAGACAGTCAGTAGATAGTGTCCGCTCTCTAATAATAGGAATACCGGCCCCCTGTACACAGAACACGGAGACAGTCAGTAGATAGTGTCCGCTCTCTAATAATAGGAATACCGGCATCCTGTACACAGAACACGGAGACAGTCAGTAGATAGTGTCTGCTCTCTATAATAGGAATACCGGCCTCCTGTACACAGAACACGGAGACAGTCAGTAGATAGTGTCCGCTCTCTAATATTAGGAATACCGGCCCCCTGTACACAGAACACGGAGACAGTCAGTAGATAGTGTCCGCTCTCTAATAATAGGAATACCGGCCTCCTGTACACAGAACACGGAGACAGTCAGTAGATAGTGTCCGCTCTCTAATAATAGGAATACCGGCCCCCTGTACACAGAACACGGAGACAGTCAGTAGATAGTGTCTACTCTCTAATATTAGGAATACCGGCCTCCTGTACACAGAACACGGAGACAGTCAGTAGATAGGGTCCGCTCTCTAATAATAGGAATACCGGCCCCCTGTACACAGAACACGGAGACAGTCAGTAGATAGTGTCCGCTCTCTAATATTAGGAATACCGGCCTCCTGTACACAGAACACGGAGACAGTCAGTAGATAGTGTCCGCTCTCTAATAATAGGAATACCGGCCCCCTGTACACAGAACACGGAGACAGTCAGTAGATAGTGTCCGCTCTCTAATATTAGGAATACCGGCCTCCTGTACACAGAACACGGAGACAGTCAGTAGATAGGGTCCGCTCTCTAATAATAGGAATACCGGCCCCCTGTACACAGAACACGGAGACAGTCAGTAGATAGTGTCCGCTCTCTAATATTAGGAATACCGGCCTCCTGTACACAGAACACGGAGACAGTCAGTAGATAGTGTCTGCTCTCTAATAATAGGAATACCGGCCCCCTGTACACAGAACACGTAGACAGTCAGTAGATAGTGTCCGCTCTCTAATAATAGGAATACCGGCCCCCTGTACACAGAACACGGAGACAGTCAGTAGATAGTGTCCGCTCTCTAATATTAGGAATACCGGCCTCCTGTACACAGAACACGGAGACAGTCAGTAGATAGTGTCCGCTCTCTAATAATAGGAATACCGGCCCCCTGTACACAGAACACGGAGACAGTCAGTAGATAGTGTCCGCTCTCTAATAATAAGAATACCGGCCCCCTGTACACAGAACACGGAGACAGTCAGTAGATAGTGTCCGCTCTCTAATAATAGGAATACCGGCCTCCTGTACACAGAACACGGAGACAGTCAGTAGATAGTGTCCGCTCTCTAATAATAGGAATACCGGCCCCCTGTACACAGAACACGGAGACAGTCAGTAGATAGTGTCCGCTCTCTAATAATAGGAATACCGGCCTCCTGTACACAGAACACGGAGACAGTCAGTAGATAGTGTCTGCTCTCTAATATTAGGAATACCGGCCTCCTGTACACAGAACACGGAGACAGTCAGTAGATAGTGTCCGCTCTCTAATAATAGGAATACCGGCCTCCTGTACACAGAACACGGAGACAGTCAGTAGATAGTGTCCGCTCTCTAATAATAGGAATACCGGCCTCCTGTACACAGAACACGGAGACAGTCAGTAGATAGTGTCCGCTCTCTAATAATAGGAATACCGGCCTCCTGTACAAAGAACATGGAGACAGTCAGTAGATAGTGTCCGCTCTCTAATAATAGGAATACCGGCCTCCTGTACACAGAACACGGAGACAGTCAGTAGATAGTGTCCGCTCTCTAATAATAGGAATACCGGCCCCTGTACACAGAACACGGAGACAGTCAGTAGATAGTGTCCGCTCTCTAATAATAGGAATACCGGCCCCCTGTACACAGAACACGGAGACAGTCAGTAGATAGTGTCCGCTCTCTAATAATAGGAATACCGGCCTCCTGTACACAGAACACGGAGACAGTCAGTAGATAGTGTCCGCTCTCTAATAATAGGAATACCGGCCCCCTGTACACAGAACACGGAGACAGTCAGTAGATAGTGTCCGCTCTCTAATAATAGGAATACCGGCCTCCTGTACACAGAACACGGAGACAGTCAGTAGATAGTGTCTGCTCTCTAATAATAGGAATACCGGCCCCATGTACACAGAACACGGAGACAGTCAGTAGATAGTGTCCGCTCTCTAATAATAGGAATACCGGCCTCCTGTACACAGAACACGGAGACAGTCAGTAGATAGTGTCCACTCTCTAATAATAGGAATACCGGCCCCCTGTACACAGAACACGGAGACAGTCAGTAGATAGTGTCCGCTCTCTAATAATAGGAATACCGGCCTCCTGTACACAGAACACGGAGACAGTCAGTAGATAGTGTCCGCTCTCTAATAATAGGAATACCGGCCTCCTGTACACAGAACACGGAGACAGTCAGTAGATAGTGTCCGCTCTCTAATAATAGGAATACCGGCCTCCTGTACACAGAACACGGAGACAGTCAGTAGATAGTGTCCGCTCTCTAATAATAGGAATACCGGCCCCCTGTACACAGAACACGGAGACAGTCAGTAGATAGTGTCCGCTCTCTAATAATAGGAATACCGGCCCCCTGTACACAGAACACGGAGACAGTCAGTAGATAGTGTCCGCTCTCTAATAATAGGAATACCGGCCCCCTGTACACAGAACACGGAGACAGTCAGTAGATAGTGTCCGCTCTCTAATAATAGGAATACCGGCCCCCTGTACACAGAACACGGAGACAGTCAGTAGATAGTGTCCGCTCTCTAATATTAGGAATACCGGCCCCCTGTACATAGAACACGGAGACAGTCAGTAGATAGTGTCCGCTCTCTAATAATAGGAATACCGGCCTCCTGTACACAGAACACGGAGACAGTCAGTAGATAGTGTCCGCTCTCTAATATTAGGAATACCGGCCCCCTGTACATAGAACACGGAGACAGTCAGTAGATAGTGTCCGCTCTCTAATAATAGGAAATAAGACGTAAAGAGAAAAGAACAATTCTCATTAGTCTTTTATACATATATTTACAATACCTTTGTTTCTACATTGTTACAATTCTGAATGCTAATTTCTATCTATCTATTGCTCTTTATCTATCTCCTATTATCTCTCTTTATCTATTATCTATCTATTATATCTATTATCTATCTATCTATTCTATCTATCTAATATCTATCTATCTCCTATTATCTATTTATCCATCAATTATATATCTCTTTATCTATTATATATCTATCTATCTATCTATTATATCTATTATCCATCTAACTATTATCTATCTATCTATCTATCTCTCTATTATCTATCTATCTATCTATTATCTATCTATCTATTATCTATCTATCTATCTGGTCCTATATATGCAATTGTTCTCTGGCCTTCTTGTTTTCGCTTAGAAGAATCCCTTCGGGCCCCTTTTGCGTTATCTCATACTACACGCTGTGTTCTTGGTGTTTTTTTCTGGACAACTGTTTGAACAATTTTCTCTGGCAGTTGTTCTGTATACAGAAGGAGATGTCAAAACGCCACAAAAAGTGCCAAGTGCGTCATCATGCCTCAGAGCTTCATTATGTCACCAGCATTTGTGTCCAGTGTTTCATGTTTCAGATAGATATTGGTTTGTCTGTCTGTATCTATCTATCTATTATCTATCCTTCTATTATCTATCTCTCTATTATCTATCTATCTATCTCTCTATTATCTATCTATCTATCTATTATCTATCCTTCTATTATCTATCTATCTATCTATCTATCTATCTATCTATCTATCTATTATCTATCCTTCTATTATCTATCTATCTATCTATCTATCTATCTATCTATCTATCTATCTATCTATCTATCTATCTCTCTATTATCTATCTATTATCTATCTATTATCTATCTATCTATCTATCTATCTATCTATTATCTATCTATCTATCTATCTATTATCTATCCTTCTATTATCTATCTATCTATCTATCTATCTATCTCTCTATTATCTATCTATCTATTATCTATCTATCTATCTATCTATCTATCTATCTATTATCTATCTATCTCCTACTATCTATCTATCTATCTATCTATCTATCTCCTACTATCTATCTATCTATCTATCTATCTGTTATCTATCTATCTATTATCTATCTATCTATTATCTATCTATCTCCTACTATCTATCTATCTATCTCCTACTATCTATCTATTATCTATATATCTATCTCCTATCTATTATCTATCTATCTCCTACTATCTATCTATCTATTATCTATCTATCTATCTATCTATTATCTATCTATCTAATATCTATCTATCTATCTATCTATCCATCATGTATCTAATATCTATCTATCTAATATCTATCTACCTATCTATCTCCTACTATCTATCTATCTATCTATCTATCTATCTATCTATCTATCTATCTATCATGTATCTATTATCTATCTATCATGTATCTATTATCTATCTATCTCCTACTATCTATCTATCTATTATCTATCTATCTATCTATCTATCTATCTATCTATCTATTATCTATCTATCTATCTATTATCTATCTATCTATTATCTATCTATCTATCTATCTATCTATCTATCTATCTATCTATCTATCTATTATCTATCTATCTATCTATCTATCTATCTATCTATTATCTATCTATCTATCTATTATCTATCTATCTATTATCTATCTATCTATCTATCTATCTATTATCTATCTCCTACTATCTATCTATTATCTATCTATCTATCTGTCTATCTATCTATCTCCTACTATCTATCTATCTATCTATCTATCTATCTCCTACTATCTATCTATCTATCTATCTATCTATCTATTATCTATCTATTATCTATCTATCTGTCTATCTATCTATCTATCTATCTCCTACTATCTATCTATCTATCTATCTATCTATCTATCTATCTATCTATCTATCTATCTATTATCTATCTATCTGCTCCTTCATATACAGTTTCTGGAATTCTTTTTTTCACTAATGAAAAAAACCTAGAAATCCTTTTGCATTTTTCCTGGGGTTTTTAGTGGTGTCTTTTTTTTCTGGACAACTATGTGAATAATTTTCTTTGTCATTTTTTCCGTATACAGGATTAGATGCCAAATGCTTCAGGGGAATATATAATTCATATTTTTTCTGCCATACGAAAGTCATACATTTTGTGGTGGCTGCCATTTTGTCTCATAACTTACAGCTTTTCCCCCTTCTTCGTATCCTTTAACACGTTACATAAAAATGGGCGAGGCATGGGTGGGAGTGGGTGGCCCTAGGCGGGTATATACCAGTATATACGCCTGGAGCACATTACACCGGGTGCGTGGAACCAAAGATGCACCAGACTGAACTCCTCTCCGGTGGTTTGTTATTAAGGCTGGCAGAACTCTGTCAGTCTTAATACATTCCCCCCAAGGAGAGCACTAGGACCAGCAATGGTTGCACAGGGGCCTTCTGCTGTCTATGTACCACCTGCACACTGAAGACTGATTGTTTGTTTTCTGTGAGATGTCAAAGGGAAGCCAAATGGTGCTAAAAAGATGCTGAAAGCCCCTGACTGTAGTCGCCCATTTGGTGCCTTTGTGTGGATTGTTTGGCAGAAAACAGTGAGAGCCATTTGGCTGACCCTGGAGGATGTTGATGATCACATTCCTGGCTGATCATTGATAGGTGGTGAAATAATGGACAGACCATTAGTTCCACAAAATGTAACCTTTCTGTTATGTCCCAGGTGACAAATCTCTAGACTCCAAGCTTCATTTCATTTCGGAAGTGGTGGCTTACAGTTCGCGCGAGTGGCGTTAACCTTGCCAGTCTTCATTTATAGGATGTCTTGGTTTTGGCCACCATGCCGTAAAACGTCTGACTTCTTGTTTCTGCGCCTCCCGTGATATTTGTTCTTAGAATATGCATGCCATGTGTCATCATTGATCTCTGATCGTTTGCTCTTCTTGGCAATTTTATGGTCCATTTAGTGAGTGGACATTAATTTAGAACGTAAGTCTACCTGTAGTCTCTCAATTTCTCTGGCCACTGGTCTAGAGCCATAGTTTAATATGTTCTACACTGCAGCGGGTTATTGAGCAGCACGGTGGGTGATTTTAAATCAGACATGCTTTAAGGCCCGCACACCGCGCGCACGGATCGGGAGATACGGGACTGGCCTGCAGCTATCCCTCCCAGCCGAGGAGGAAACGGCTCTCCGTATAAATACCTTCATCATAATGAAATGATTGAGTTAGACAACTCATTTGGAAATCATTTCGGTTTTTACTCGGCAGCCGATATGCACAGGCTCACACACGGTATTTCCATAATGTGATATTGCAGTTTGTGATTTGCGAGGCCATAAAGCCATAATATCAATCATTTATCAATGAGAAAGCCCAACCACGTTGTACAGCAGTCACTAATAGACATGGTTAGTTTATCTGTTCAGCGGGAAAGTGGAAGATAATTTGGGTGAATTAATTATAAAATAACAGTTGCTAAGCTACTCCACCGACTTCCTAGCATTATTTCATTCGCTCCGAACGCCATAGTCCACATAAGTGGGCCAAAGGAATTAAAGGCAAATAAAAGTCCCAGAAATTGATACTTGTTGGGCTGTCTAATGAGTAAGGTTAGATGTTCCCACCATATTAATCGATGGCGTGCCCCCGTGCATGTAAGTGAGATTGATATAACCCCCCATCCTTTCCTTCCCCTCATTGATACAATCATATCTCACCCTTCCCATAATCGTGGAAGACGTCTCTGTGCAACGTGTTCAGCTACAGCTAAGGAATGTTAATCAAATGTGACCTTTAAATGTCTTCTCACACGTATAGTGCCAGTCATTACCGCTCGGCAGAGGCCTGCTCCAATATCTACACGGCTATATACCCGGTATATGCCGGGTGCACCTCTCATCCCAAGCCAGTGCAATCTATTTTCCCACCCTTTCCTTGACTAACATATTCAAGCCCTTTGCCCTTCTCCCGTGGAGCAGGAACAATATCTCATGAATACATGTCTCCTCTCACATCCAGTGCCATTCACTGCTGCCTGACTCAAAATCTGTCATTTATTTTGGAGGCTTTTGCGTTCTTTCCCCTAAAACCAACAAAGCCCGACAGCTGGTAATCATAATCCCGTTCTATCTATCTATTATCTATCTATCTATCTATCTATCTATTATCTGTCTATCTATCTATCTATTATCTATCTATCTATCTATCTATTATCTGTCTATCTATCTATCTATCTATCTATCTATCTATCTATCTATTATCTGTCTATCTATCTATTATCTATCTATCTATCTATCTATCTCCTATTATCTATCTATCTATCTATCCTTCTATCTATCTATTTATCTATCTATCTATCTATCTCCTACAATCTATTATCTATCTATCTATCTATCTCCTATTATCTATCTATCTATCTATCTATCTATCTATCTATCTCCTATTATCTATCTATCTATCTATCTATCCTTCTATCTATCTATCTCCTATTATCTATCTATCTATCTATCTATCTATCTATCCTTCTATCTATCTATCTATCTATCTATCTATCTATCTATCCTTCTATCTATCTATCTATCTATCTCCTACAATCTATTATCTATCTATCTATCTATCTATCTATCTATCTCCTATTATCTATCTATCTATCTATCTATCTATCTATCTATCTATCTATCTATCTATCCTTCTATCTATCTATCTATCTATCTATCTATCTATCTATCTCCTACAATCTATTATCTATCTATCTATCTATCTATCTATCTATCTATCTATCTATCTATCTATCTATCTATCCTTCTATCTATCTATCTATCTATTTATCTATCTATCTATCTATCTATCTATCTATCTATCTATCTATCCTTCTATCTATCTCCTATTATCTATCTATCTATCTATCTATCTATTATCTATCTATCTATCTATTATCTATCTATCTATCTATCTATTATCTATCTATCTATCTATCTATCTATCTATCTATCTATCTAATATTTGTCTATCTACCTATGTAACTGGCTTGACAAAGGCTCCATAGAGAGAGCTGAAACGTTGCTGTCTTCACATGGGGGAATAAACACCCTGTTTTTCACGGATTATTGTGTGCTGCCTTGGATTTTTTCTATACATATTTGAATTGGATCCAGTCCGTGGTCTACTCTAAGGTATTGCACCTCCCTAGTGTGTGCTGCTCATCTACTTTTTGTTTTCTATGTAACTAAGTATCTATCTATCTAACTAATATCTGTCTATCTATATATTATCTATCTATCTGTCTATCTATCTATCCCTGCTAGCTATATTATCTATATATCTATAGCTATTTATCTATCTTATATCTATCTATCTAATATCTGTCTATCTACTTATGTAACTAAGTATCAGTCTATTTATCTATCTAATATCTATCTATTATCTATCTATCTATTTATCTATCTCTACTAGCTATGCTATCTATCTAATATGTCTATCTATGTAACTAAGTATCTATCTATCTTATCTATATCTATAGCTATTTATCTTTCTTCTATCTATCTCTCTCTCATCTATCTATCTATTATCTATCTATCTATCTATCTATCTATCTATCTATCTATCTATCTATCTATCTATCTATCCCTACTAGCTATATTATCTATATCTATAGCTATTTATCTATCTTATATCTATTTATCCATTATCTATCTATCTATCTATCTAACTAATATCTGTCTATATATTATCTATCTATCCGTCTATCTATCACAAATTCAAAAAAACTTTATTGGCATGTCAAAGTAAAACATTTAGCAAAGCAAAATAAATAATAGGTATTGTGGAGGGGGGTTTGATGTGGGAATTTAAGGGGGTGGATGTTGGGTTAAAGGGGCATTATAGGGTTATAGGATGTCGAGTTTCCTCTATCTATCTATCTATCTATCTATCTATCTATCTCATATCTATCTATCTATCTATCTATCTATCTCTGTCTATCATATATAGATGAATCTATCTATTATCTATCTATCTATTCTATATGTCTATTCTATCTGTCTATCTATCTATCTATTATCTATCTATCTATCTATCTATCTATCTATCTATCTATCTATCTATCTATCTCTGTCTATCATATATAGATGAATCTATCTATTATCTATCTATCTATTCTATATGTCTATTCTATCTGTCTATCTATCTATGTATCTGTCTTTTGTTTTTATCCAATTTTTTTTATAGAAAATCCACACCAAAATTATAGGTACACAGCATATAATTATTCAGAATATACATTTTATCAGTTTTACATCAATTATAAAAATATAAAATCAGCATCAGTAGCATATAGAGAAAAACAAGCCACAGTATATACGTCACATGTTACTACGCAAAGCCCATCTATAAACTCTATGTTGTAGTATAGTTCCCACCCTTAGACGGTATAAGAGGGTAATATTCATAGTGCAAAAACCATCTATAAAATAGTTAATAAAAACCACCAAGGGGAGGGAACAAGGTATATAACCTGAGCAAATAGTAACAAAGTGCAATAAATAGTAAACAGAAAACAGGGAATGCATAAAAGGTTACACAGACCAGTGTGGCTTGAACCCAAACGCACGTTTCGCATTTCGCTTCCTCAGGGGAACAATTATTTTTATGTTAATTTTTTTTGCTAATAATTCACATTGGTGTTTCTTCCAATATGGCTAATAAATCTACACTGATCTGTAAATGGTAAAACATAGCCAATCACGCCTTAGCAGAAAGGTTTTCACCAAAAAAGAAAAAAAAATGCCTACAATTATTTAATCCGTTTTGTTTTCATTATTTTTATTTGCGCGACAGGGTATAAAGGCTTGAAGATGTCGGTTTCTGTATAAAACCCTTTATGCTTCTGGTATCCCCCTCCTCAGCCCTTCTCCGATTCTTTAATCCCAGCTGCAGTTCACGTCTGAATTCTTCAACAGCTCACTGATCAGTAATTTATTTCCAGACTTCTGCATACTTATTATCAATGGAAGGTTAGGATGGAAGGCACAGCCACTGTGTGCTACATTGCTTCATTTAAAATAAAAGTCATTACAAAGTGAGATTAATCTGTAATAAAAGCGCTTCCATTTGCTGCCCTTTACCACTTGTTGATGATTCTGCTTTTTTTTTTTTTTTCACAAAGTGCATTTATGGCACTGAAATGACAGAACAGTTAACATTATGAATCTAATTATAACATAGGGCATTAGTTGAATACTAAATGGATATTCGAACTGATGCACTGACACAACGAGATACGCATATTGCTCATACTTACACAAGAATACCAGAAAATAACGCAGGCCAGTGTAAAATCACGTCCTTAACATCATTAGTCACAATGCAAAATATCTGCTATCACACAACACAAAGTAACAAACACGTGTCTGCTATAATTGTATTTGAGCCACCAGATCACTGAGTGGCCTAGAGTTGTGCGGCCCTTTAAAAGGGTTGTCCAGCCATTTCAATTTTTTCAAATAATGACCGGAATGGCTAAAGAAGTTATGCGCACCTCAATGATCTCCCGGTGCTCCCATTCAGACTCATGTCCTCTGCTCCTTGTCCCTCTTGGCACAGGAAATGTTTCTGCTCAGCCAGTCATGGGGACCTTCCTCAGCCAGTCATTGGCAGAGGGGTCACACTTCCCTGTCTAGGGGGACCAAGAAGAGACCGTTGGGGGATCTGAGATGACGAGGAGCAGGAGCCACTGGGTATTATGTCTTCTTTTCATTTTTTAAATCAGATTTTCTTGAATTTTTTTATAAAAAACCGAGCAAGCACCATAAAATGACATTCTAGTAGGCACGCGGGCCTGATGATGCAAAGTCTAAATGCCGCAGAAACTATGTGATAAATTCTCTTCAAAAACAATAAGAACAAACATGGTGATTGATGACATAGAAACAAATAGATAGCTAGATAAATGTTATCTGTCAGTTAAAACCAGATAGTAACACATCTCTTTTTATTTTCTGATTGTAGCTTTTTTAATTTTTTTTAATTTCCTGAACATGATTATGGGGGCGGCCATTTTGCCGGAGCTGTTCTTAACAGCATTTAGAAAGCATTAAGAAAATTGCTTTATGGCAGCCCTTGTGGGCCATAGACACCATGGTCAGGAGGGGAGAGTTTTCCAGGCATGCTCTGTGACCTACGCAGAGGTCATTGTAGAAGGGAAGAATAGATCAGCTCTGACAATCATCTATTGTGAATGATGGATTCTCTATCATCTATACACAGAGGGGATATCCTTTCAGGCAGGATTAGAAGAAGTGGCGCCAATTATTAGACATAGCGGCCAGCGCGCAAACTGCAGGATTTCTGGTTTTAGTTTAAATATAAAAAGTGAATTGTAAAATTAAAAAATAACATCATCAAATAAAAAAATAAAAAATATGTTAAACATAAAAAAGTGATTTAAACAGCAGGTCATTGTCTGATGACACATTCCCTTTGAATAATGTAGATCAAATACAAAAATGTAACTCCACCGACCCTATTGAGGATATTCATCTGTGGTTCTGTTATCGTGCAGCGATTCCTAGCAGTCCTATGCAAGACAACACATAAAGAGCCACGATGATATTTATAAGTGTATTTCTATGCCTGCATCTATAACCCTAAAAATTCTTGTCAAATAATGAACTGGTTCTGTGGCCCTTTAAATGATTGAATCCACAGGATTTCTATCCTATCCCCACCAGCCCTGTTTCAGGGGTTTAGATGTGGTTCTTCTTCCTTGTCGTGGGTCTTGTATAATATTCCTCTAAAGCTCTGTGCACACAGTTGGTATGGCAGGCACATTAGCATACATATGGCATTGTGTACACAGGCATTACGGCACAATTAGAAACAACCCCATAGTGCAAATCAATCACAGGCCTCCAAACTTTCACTGCTGTTCCTTCAGCCGAGCAAATGCTTGGTGCCAGTGAGAAATTCAAGTTATATCTTGGGAAACGGCATTCTGGGCTTTTATGTGTTGTTTATACAGTAGAACTCGGAATATGTGTTATACGGTAACCAGCCATCCTTAGCATCCCCACAGCAAGAATGGGAAAGTAGGGAAGTCACATCACAGCGGCATAGGAAGCCAGGACGAAATCAATCAGAATGTCAGATGTGTAAATAGGCGGAGGAGACATACGTAGGCGAGAATAGTCAGGAAGCTGGTAAGGACATGTGTTTGCTGGAAGAGATCTAGTGGTTTGTCAATAGTATCAGCAGCCACATCTCAGGTTACACGAGCACTTACAGCAGCTAATCCTGGACACCGAGAGGCAGAAAGAAATAATGTGATGAGGGAAAAGGGAGCAGAGAAAACTGACGGACAAGGAAATAGCAAGAGAGAAACACAGACAGAAGATGGAGGGAAAGGAAAGAGAAAGAAAGAATGAAAGAAAGAAAGAATGTGATGAGGGAAAAGGGAGGAGAGAAAACTGACGGACAAGGAAATAGCAAGAGAGAAACACAGACAGAAGATGGAGGGAAAGGAAAGAGAAAGAAAGAATGAAAGAATGTGATGAGGGAAAAGGGAGGAGAGAAAACTGACGGACAAGGAAATAGCAAGAGAGAAACACAGACAGAAGATAGAGGGAAAGGAAAGAGAGAAAGAAAGAATGAAAGAAAGAATGAAAGAAAGAAAGAATGAAAGAAAGAAAGAGAAAGCATAGAAGAAGGAATAGGTGGATTGGAAAGATGGGAGGAAGGAATGAAAGGAAAAAAGAAAGAAGTTAAAGTATAGAAGAAATTAGAAACATAAAATAAAAATAGGTGAAGAGTGGAAAGATGGAAGGAAGGAAAATATAGATAGAATGAGAGAATGAAATAAAAATAGAAGGAGTGGTGGAGAAAGATGGAAAAAGGGGGTTTGAAGCTAAGAAGGGAGGTAAAGAAGGACTGACAGAAAGGAAAAAGCAAGAAAGTGAGTGAATAAGAATTGAGTATGTAATATGGAGAGAGGATAAGATAAGAAAGGAAGTGAGTGAGGGGGGAAGAAAGTGAGGTACGAGGGAACGGAAAGAGAGGAGGGGGAAGAATAAAGAAAGAAATGGAGGGGAGGAAGGAGGAAGGGAAGGAAGAAGCAGTAATAAGCCAATATAATTCATACTAGGCTCTGGAATCCCACTGCCAATAGATACTTCACCTTCATAGGTATTAGGTATGCCCTCTGATGTTTCGTTCCAAGGTTTATGGGCACGAAGGTTGTGCTGGAGGGATGAGTAAATCAGATGGTAATAGTGACCTTCCTGCTACTTCTCCACTTAGGAAGGTCTCCCAGGCTGAATGATACCAGCTCGTGAGGGAATTCTAGAAGTATCTAATTGGGGAGGAAGCACTCTAAGTTATGAAACCTACTAACTCATCTATCAACTTGATATATGGAGTAGGTCATGAAGGGTACATTAATACACCCCACACGCCAACTAATAGCTCATTATCCATGTGAAGATTAACAGATCATCACATCGAAAAAATGTGGGTAAAATGGATTATTCGTAGTTCTAACTGTAAGTGCTTTTTAGAATCTGCTTTTACTAATCATCTATTTCGAGGTGTAAAATATCAAGGTCTAAATCAATGGCGTCAAACTATTCAATTTTCTCATTAAAAAATGAAGGATAATTAAATATAGCTTTGCCTTTATCGACTCCAATGTGCCTCCACAGGAGCTGACCTGTTCTCCAACTGTACAGAAGAGTGTAAAGCTCTGGGCCATTCGGACCGCTGCTGGATGCCTTCTTTTGTACCTTCCAGTGATGGCCGTCAGGCGGCAGACTACCGCAGCAATCTTCATGTGCCGGGTATGGACTCTGTTCCGGACACTGAAGTGTTTGAAGCACCTGAGGTGCCTCCAGGAGGGGAGAGATCCTTTTCTACATTTGGAAAGGAGAAGGCATTACAAGGGCTGGCAGGAGTAGGCAATGGAAATGGAGGAGGGAGTACACAAGAGAGAAAAGAGCTAGATGGCCTGCTCTCCGGGACCAGAGCGCCTTACAAGCCCCCCTATCTGAGTAAGTACTTCACTTCTAACAGATGAGCGATGTATGTGATGAGAGTGGAGGTACTCATAGCAACAATCCATGCTATGGCCTTCGTTGTACAACCTGTGCTCACAGCTGTAGTCTGATTGGTTGCTATGTCTTTATTTGCACTATTCTTTAGTAGATCTTTCTATAGATAGGGCTGTCATATGATTACTGTTACGGCGCTGTCACCCGGCTTTAATAAAACACATGATCAGTGTAGGAGATACACCCTCTTATTTAGCCGTAAGGAAGTTAAACAGAAAAGTGACCAGATTGTTCATACTTGTTTATTGCGCTTCATTGCCAGTTTTTATATGTTTTTTTTTTTAGAAAGTGTTGTGCATGAATTGGCATGTTCTCTAGAATCCTTAATGAAAGTGAAAAGATGTCGTTATTAAAGGTGTCAATATGTATATATGACGTGGCATCAAGAAACTTAACTGTATGACAGTCGAATCAACAGATGACAAACATTTTTTTTTATATATAATTAAAAATTTTAAATTATACAACTATATATAGATATACAACTTTTATTACCATTAGAAGTTATATTATATACAGTATATATATATTATATATATACAACTTTTATTACTATTAGAAGTTATATCATATATATATATATATATATATGCACACAACTTTTATTACTATTAGAAGTTATATCATATATATATATATATATACACACAACTTTTATTACTATTAGAAGTTATATTATATACAGTATATATATATATATATATATATATATATACAAATTTTATTACTATTAGAAGTTATATCATATATATATATATACACACAACTTTTATTACTATTAGAAGTTATATTATCTATCTATCTATATATATATATGATTCAACATTTTTGGGGTGGTTGTAAAATATCCAAATACTGACATAAGTAATTAGTGAATCCGACTTGTTTTTATGTTAGTGTGACAGTTGGAGCGTGCTTGTCCTATTCCTCTTGCTCTTTATTAGCCTTGTTATCTCAGTTTCTTTTATGTATTCAATTTAGAATGTTTTCCCCATTTTTTACCTTGTCTGACAGTCCCATTCTTTCTGCCTATCAATACGCACTGCTCTGGGCTCTTCCGTGTAAACCATTGATGGATTTCATCACTCTCCTCCCACAGGATGCCTTTGTACTTCACACCCTTTGTTCTCTTGTGAACTAAAGCTCCATCCTAATCCCTTTCTATATTTTCCACCCGCCCTCCTTTTTACCCTTTCTGCTCTGACCTCTTTATTACCCCAGATTTTATCTTCATTTTACCAAATTGTACTTTTAAACATTTTAGCTTACTCCTTAGCATACATTGTAGAGTATTTCCATCTAGAGTGTGAAAAAAAAAAAATCAAAATATCTTGAAGTCATTATTGTTTGTATCTTTTCGGGGTTTTTTTTCTTGTAGTCTGTTACTTTCATCCAGCCAATGATGTAAGTCTATTAACTGCTGGTTTTGTAAAGGAAGAACACAATAATAATGCTAGCCATAATAGTACCATAAAAATAAAGATCACCTAGTGTTTTCAGGTGAGGGCGTGTCACTCCGACATAGTGCCATCAGTGCGGATTCTGTTTGGGCGCGTCCCTTTAACTAAATGAATGGTAGCACCTGGTTTACTAATTATTCATACGAGACAATGACACAACTTACAAGTTATAAAAATATTCTCCAGAATAATTTTTCTATGGGGAATACAAGAATTTAGTAAAAAGGTCAGGAGAACTATACATCTATGTAAAACTAGTATTTTCTACTGACTCATTGGAAGGTTAATACAATTGATTGGCCCTGAACATTCTACATTTGATAAGTATTTTGTCATGAGTGGCTGATTGTATGTACCGATGACTTCTCTGTACTCCACGGAATATTTCTATGGAATCACTGCTTTGTACTAGATCGTATCGGGCTATTTAGGGTTAACCACATCTGACTGACTATACATAAAGATGCTGGAGGCCAAGGTGTGTAATGCACATTGACGAAGTGAAGGACCTAGCAAGCATAGAAAAAGGCGGTGTCTATTGTAACCTGACTGCTTGTGGATGACAAACAACAGGCGTGATCATTTTCTGTGCAGAAGCCACGCGGAGCGCATGCATTTGTTATACCACTTTCTATTAGCCCCAGCAATTGTCTTGGTATAGGTGACATAGAGAAGAAATGAATGCATTTTTTCAACTTTGTAGAGTAACAAACGTGGAAACTCAAAATTGAACGGCTAATGCGCTAATGTCAAGTAGTGAAAACTTTTAGATATATTTTTAGTAGTCAATTAATTCTCATCCGGCAGGAGGATGCAGCTGGCACAAATGCGGGCGGTCAGCCGGACCAAAGACCGCTGAACGCAACGGGTTTTGTCTGGCCGAAACGCAGCATTTATGCCAGAAAGTGGTCAGATCCCATTATAGTAAATAAGGGGACGGCAATGATATTCTGAATCCGGCAATGCTGGATCCAATGAATCTCTGCTGGAACAGCCTGCCAGAAATGTTCACCGGAGATGTGAATGTGACCTAATTCAAATATGTGTAAGAGCTGGAGTGATCATGAGGGCAGACATTTTTCTGTCCTTCCATTCAAGCATACTGCCTTTCTACAGTGCAGTGAATGGAGCTCGGGCCTTAGAATAGATGTAAGTGAATTGCACTGAAAACACAGAGGTTGAAATGAAACAGCGATAACTGGATCAATACTCACATTTAATGTGACTACACCTAGACATTGTTGTAATTTGCACTAAAATTTGGCTCTGTTTGGTGCATGTAGCTGTAGAAAATTCTATCTTGTCAAAGAATGTGGCTTAATGGGAAAAGGGTATGTCCTATGATGTGAAATTCAGCACGACAATTCTCTTGCAACCAAAGCCAATGAGAAGTTGATGTAGGGTTAGACAAGAGGGAGTCTAGCCATGCCCTAAATGTATCATCCGGGATGAGCCACTGTGTTAGCTTAGGTTCATATCTGCGCAGCTTAGGGCTACACCTTTACAGGGTCACTACATCTGCCACAATTTCTACAATGTCTAAATTATAATAAAAATACCATACACTATGATATTAGTGCTTATGCTCACCGACATTGTACCGAGATCTTGGTAGTTATCTAGGTCAGGAATGTACAATACAGAAAACAGTTTGCGTGTAGGGCGACGATACGGTATATGTGTACAACGCTCAATGTGTGAGAGTGGGGGCTTAGGAAAGGTGCTTTTAGAGAGACTGAGAAAGCGTTTTGTCGACAGTGAGAAGATCTGGGTCAATATTCCCAAGAAATATTACACAGAGGGCATGTGCAGTCCAATTTTAATTTGCAATTTTTATTACTTGGAAAAATGTGTACGGTCCTTTTGTGTCTGTGAAAAGCATCAATTTGGGATGGACATGCAAACAGAGTACTTTTAATGAGGACGTCTTCCAGTTGCTTAGAAAAGATACTAAATCATGTTCTGGGTATTTTATGTGTAGTTGGAATTAGCAGGTACCAAGGACAAGGATCGCTGATTGAGCTCCTGGGGCATTAGATACACAATGTACAGTAGATTGGCCTCTATACTCTGGAGCATTACTATTTAGAACGGACTCGATAGCTCTCCTGACATGTCTGTTTAACTAAATGAATATATTCTTCAATGAAATAACAATTCTGGAGCATTGTTTCTTAGAAGTCTACAGTGGCGTTGCAAGTTAAAGGTCTGTCGGTACACAGTTTGACAATACCCGTGCTGACAGTGTCAGAGTGAGTACGGATAGAGTCTTTTAACATGGTGAATGGTAATACCCAGTTGTCAATGTATTCATATATTACTAGGAGGACTGACAAAGCAATGGTGCAATACAAATATTTTTATTCTCTGACCTTTTAGAAAGGTACATGATGTATACTGTAGTAAAGGTAATCTTCTTACCAGTGACTGTATTTTTTGAGTTATGACCTCCCTTCTGATCCTCCGACTTTCCAAATAAAAGCATTTTATGTGTGGACAGGAAGCCAGTTTCTCTATGTATTCCTATAGGAGCCTTAATGTCAGTCTCATAGGAATAAATGGAGAAGTAAATGACCCGTATCAGTTGGAGAAGTAGTGACACAGCTGAGGATCAGAAGGGAGTGGATAACTCATACCTACAGTTTACATCATGTACCTTTCTAAGGGGCAAGAGAATAAAGATTTTTGTGGGAGTGCTACTGTAAGAAAAAATGCTTCACATTTATTGTTTTATGGGGAATACATTGACTTACTAAAAGAGACATGTCAGGAGAGCCGACTTATCTTTAATGTATGTAATATAAAATATATACATATACATTTATTGTCATATACATTTGTAAGTGCTTTGTGGCAGAGTGCGTATTCATTTTTGCTGCCTTCTTTCTATATACAGTGTAGAATCAGCTCACACTGGGGCTGTTTAGCAGAATGGCCGGGCCACTTCAAGAAAGTGACCCAGTGTTTTGCTAAGGATATCTAGAGATAGATTCCATTTAAGTCCTACTCATTGTAAGTTGGAGTCTCCAAAGATCAGACATGTTTTTCAAGCACATCCCACACATGCTCAGTCGGATTGGTATCTGGGGAATTTGGGGAACTCTTTGTCATGTTCCTCAAATCATTCCTGAACAGTTTATACAGTGTGGCAGGAGACATTATCCTGCTGAAATAGACCATTGCCATTAGGTAATATCATCGCCATGAAGGGATGTATTTGGTCTGCAGTAGGGCACCCAAAGTTTCCTAGCATCACATTGCCCAGAGCATCATAATCATCAATACCTTGCCTTCTTCTGATAATGCATGTTTATGACACTATTCTATCTTATTCCATGGAGTAGGACCAAACTGGCTAGCCTTTGTCCCCCATGCCTATCGGTAAGCCTTAGGGTTTCCTAGCATGCTAGTATAAAGTTAAGATGTTCTGTTCTGTTTATTGCCTGTGTACCGACCCCTGTCCAGTGATGGCCAGTTCGCATTGTTCGCGAGGCACAGGTAAGTCCTTACCTGTGCCTGTGCGCGAGCCGGTCTGAAAACAAGTGCGGTCAGCGGGAGCAGGCAGTTTCGAGAACAGCCACCGGGGGCCTATATCGGGCTGTTCTCGGAACTGCCTGCTCCCGGTGACCGCATTTGTTTTCAGACCGGCTCGCGGCACAGGCACAGGTAAGTGGTTACCTGTGCCTCGCCGGACTTGTGAAAAAAGATGGCAGCCCGCATGTGTTTGCGGGCGAACAATGCGAACTGGCCATCACTGCCCCTGTCTATGAGCCAATTCTGACCCTCCACTACCTGACCTGAACTTAGCCCATTGACTTTGTATTAATTTCACCGATTTACATGTACGCTGCCGGCCCTGACCTCAGCCTGTTTCCTGACTAGAAATAGATCTCTGAGCATCTGAGCAGTGAAAATGCAGGAGCCACTTGCCCCCATTCTGGTAACAGCTTTCCCTGGCTGAGATCAAGGAAGCTGTTATATTGTAGTGATAGGCCAGAGCTTGAGGATCTGATGCCTATCACTGCCATGTTCCAATACAGACCTGCAGATGGCAGCACTTTTTTGTAATAAACTGAATGCTCTATTCTGTAATGGATACAAAAACAAATTGATTACAGAATACAAATGACAATATAACAATTGATTGTTATAGTCACCTAGGATGACTTAAAAAAAAAGTGGGAAAAAAAAAGTAACATGAAATTACCCCCCTTCCCCACAATTAAAATAAAAAAATAAGCAAAAAAGAAAAGCATGTTTCAGTTTTATCACATAGGAAACACCGTAAAATCAAAACCCATAAAACGGTGTTTTTTTCCAATTCCAACACATTTTTTCTTCATCTTCCCACTACATCATATGCCATATTAAATGGTGCCATTAGAAAGTACAATTTGCCCCACAAAAAACAAGCCCTCATACAGCAACGAGAATGAAAAAATAAAAATGTTATGGCTCTGGGAAGGAAGGGAGTAAAAAACAAAAATACAAAAACATGCAAATTGCCTGGTCCTGAAGGGGTTAAAGGGTGAAAATCAGGGCCCTGCCATGATGACACCCTTAGGTCTAGCCTAAAGTCAGATTGGTTGCTGCAGTGGGACATCCCCACTGCCTGTAATACTAGTAATCTAGCCATCTTAATTTGGCTTTTGTCAAAGCTGCTGAGACCCTTATGCTTATTTTTCCTCCTTTCAGCTTTAAAACCTGACTGTTCAGTTGCAGCCTAATGTAACTTATCTCTTGGTAGGTAGCACTACAACGAGACACTGGGTTTACACAAACTTCAAAAAGAAGATACACCTTAGTGGCCCAGTTTTACTATTGTATCTACACCTAATGGAGTAGAGCAAAACGGAGCGACTTGGCTTATCTAGGGTTCCTACACTTGTTTCCAGCATACTCAGAAAGGGATTGACTTAGGGGGTGAAGCATCATAGAAACGGAGGTGGCCTAATATGCACCAAGGAGATTTATCAAACTGACGCAAAGTAGAACTGGCTCAGTTGCCCATAGCAACCAATCAGATTCCACATTTCATTTTCAAAGGAGCTATGAAAAATTGAAAGGTGGAATCGGAATGGTTGCTATGGGCAACTAAGCCAGTTCTACTTTGCGTCAGTTTGATAAATGTCACCCTAAATTTGTACTCAATTCCAATGTAAAATCGTAGGACTAGTAAATCTGGGCCAGTCTTTCCTTTATATTTGTCTTCCACCTGTGATCCATCCCGGTCTTTGGCTTCAAAAACTGCATCAAGAAACCTGACTGTGAAAAGCCAACCTAAATGATCCCTCAGGCCTAAATCTGCATAGGGATTGCATCTTCTCCCCATGTTCTTGAGGGTTTCCTCTGGGTACTCCAGTTTCCTCCCACACTCCCACAAAATTATAGATTGTGAGTCCCAATGGGGACAGGGACTTCTGTGACTGACAAGCATTGTACAGAATAGGAATCTGCAAATGGTTGAACTTGATGAACCTCTGCTTTTTGCTTTCATGAGGACGACATTATAGAATTCAATTTCCATGTTTATTAGATCAGATCTGTATAAATAAGAGGCCACATTTTCTTCATAAAGTGACTCAGGGCCTAGATTTCTAGGTCAGTATTCCCAGATTTATTACAAAGATACATGTCCAGTGTCTCCTATGACTTGAAGGATCTCTTTGTGTGAGCTGTTCATCCAGAGGACGAGCAAAATAAGGTCACCGACGATAAAACCCAAGTTTATCCCTAATTTCAGTATTGGATTACCCGTTGCTGCCGAGTAATTGGCAGGGCTTTTACATGGAAATGTGCTCTGTAATATTTTGCTTCTTTTAGACAATGGGATTGACTACTCCGCTGATTTAGTTCCATCGTGGGTTTGCTGAAACTCTCGCACATCTGCATCATAATTAAAATGGTGAGAAAAGATTCTCAAGATGATTTTGTTTTATTTTCTGAAACAATTGAATTATTTTTGGAGTAGACATTCATTTTATCGTGTTCTAAAACGTATAATTATGGAGTATTTACAAGAATCATTTTTTATTTACTCGTTTCAATACTTTGCTTCGGTTTGAAAGCTTGTTTCGTTAAAATATTTTGTAAAATCTGTGAACCTAAAGGGTAAATGGTAAGCAGGCTACAGAGGAAAAAACTCCACTCGCTACCGGGTCCATCATGGCCCCTCTTCTTACAGGCAGCAAATGCTCAATCAGCAGCATGCGGCATTCCCTGTCTGTAAGGAGAGACCGGCAGGGGGTTGATATGACCCCAAACAAGGATGATGGGGATCACTAAGGTATCACTATTCATTTTGTTATTCCATTTTAACCCTTTTTAAAGAGTTTTGTATATGAGATGGAAAATCTCTTTAAAGAGGACCTTTCACCGCTCTTGACATGCCTAACCAGTTGGGGGCGTGTACCTGCACAGACTGACTCTATCCAATCAGTGCTGCTATTTTCAGACTGTGCAGGGACACACCCCCATTTGGTTACCTCCCCTCTGTACCCTTACTGCAGACTGCTGGCAATTCATCCTTACTGCAGACTGCTGGCAATTCATTCTTACTGCAGACTGCTAGCAATTCATTCTTACTGCAGACTGCTGGCAATTCATCCTTACTGCAGACTGCTGGCAATTCATTCTTACTGCAGACTGCTGGCAATTCATTCTTACTGCAGACTGCTAGCAATTCATCCTTACTGCAGACTGCTAGCAATTCATTCTTACTGCAGACTGCTAGCAATTCATTCTTACTGCAGACTGCTGGCAATTCATTCTTACTGCAGACTGCTAGCAATTCATCCTTACTGCAGACTGCTAGCAATTCATCCTTACTGCAGACTGCTAGCAATTCATTCTTACTGCAGACTGCTAGCAATTCATTCTTACTGCAGACTGCTAGCAATTCATCCTTACTGCAGACTGCTAGCAATTCATTCTTACTGCAGACTGCTAGCAATTCATTCTTACTGCAGACTGCTAGCAATTCATCCTTACTGCAGACTGCTAGCAATTCATTCTTACTGCAGACTGCTAGCAATTCATCCTTACTGCAGACTGCTAGCAATTCATCCTTACTGCAGACTGCTAGCAATTCATTCTTACTGCAGACTGCTAGCAATTCATTCTTACTGCAGACTGCTAGCAATTCATTCTTACTGCAGACTGCTAGCAATTCATCCTTACTGCAGACTGCTAGCAATTCATTCTTACTGCAGACTGCTAGCAATTCATCCTTACTGCAGACTGCTAGCAATTCATTCTTACTGCAGACTGCTAGCAATTCATTCTTACTGCAGACTGCTAGCAATTCATCCTTACTGCAGACTGCTAGCAATTCATTCTTACTGCAGACTGCTAGCAATTCATCCTTACTGCAGACTGCTAGCAATTCATTCTTACTGCAGACTGCTAGCAATTCATTCTTACTGCAGACTGCTAGCAATTCATTCTTACTGCAGACTGCTGGCAATTCATTCTTACTGCAGACTGCTGGCAATTCATTCTTACTGCAGACTGCTGGCAATTCATTCATAACTTCTAGTAGAAATAAGAAAGGAATGACACAACATAGAGCCATGAGAATAGATGCTCCAGAATTGTTATTACACGGTTAAGGCATGCAGCTTTTAAGGGTACTTTCACACTAGCGTTTTTCTTTTCCGGCGCTGAGTTCCGTTCTAGGGGCTCAAATCCGGAAAAGAACTGATCAGTTTTATCCTAATGCATTCTGAATGGAGAGTAAGGGTACTTTCACACTTGCGGCAGGACGGATCCGACATGCTGTTCACCATGTCGGATCCGTCCTGTGGCTATTTCGCCGTGCCATCCCCATTGACTATATTGGGGACGGGGGCGGAGGTCTGGCGCAGCACGGCGGTGCTCATGGCGAAAGGCCGTCGGACTAAAATTACTGCATGTCAGGCTTTTTAGTCCGGCGGCTTTCGCCGTGCACCGCCGTGCTGTGCCGGAGCTCCGCCCCTGTCCCCATTATAGTCAATGGGGACGGAGCGGTGGCACGGCGAAATAGCCGCAGGACGGATCCGACATGGTGAACAGCATGTCGGATCCGTCCTGCCGCAAGTGTGAAAGTAGCCTAATCCGTTCAGGATGCATCAGGATGTCTTCAGTTCAGTCTTTTTGACTGATCAGGCTTTTCAGAAAACCGTAGCATGTTGTATTTTTACCTCCGGCCAAAAATCCTGAACACTTTGACTGAACGCCGGATCCGGTCTTTTTCCCATTGACTTGCATTAACGCCGGATCCGGCGCCGTGTGTTCAGACAAACCGGATCCGGATTTTGCATGTTAAACCCGAAAAATGTGAAAAAAAAGTTAAAGTCCATAAATGGCGGATCCGTTTTTTCCAATGCATTTTTTCATTGTGATCAAAATCCTGATCAGGATTCAAATGTAATCCGTTTTCACACGTTTTTCCGGATCCGGCGGGCAGTTCCGGTGTCTGAATTGAACGCCGGATTCAAACAACGCTAGTGTGAAAGTAGCCTAAAACAGGCATGTCAGGAGTGGTGAAAGGTCCTCTTTCCAGTATTAGAAGAATGTGACTGCTTTCTCCCAAAAACAGCACCTCCCTTTTCCTCAGGTTGTGTGTGGTATTGCAACTCAACCTCATTCACTTCAACAGAGCTGAGTGTCAATACCAGACAGAACCTTTGGACAGGTATGGTGCTGTTTCTGATGGAACCAGCCATGTTTTTCGAATCCTGGGCAAGCCCTTTAAGACATTTCCCGGAAAAATACCCAATTGATAGGCAAAAAGAGAGACACGTTAGCATCCTAGCCACAGTAGAGAGTGAATATTGCTTTGAATACTGCAACACACAGTTAAAAAGGAGCACAGAACACCGGGAACCCTTGCTGATAAGAGATGGTTATAAGAAACTTTGCAAGCAGCTGGTAAATGGGGGCCCTATGAAATGGAAAGGGGTTCTTAAAAAAACTGTCCAAAGGACGGTAAAAAATCGCATATTTGGGTAGGATTTAAATGAATGGACTAGCTTGCTTTCAAAAAGGCTTATTATTTATTTTTCTAAACACATACTTCATATACAATAACATATACAGTATTAACAGTTGTACTAAAACTTTGATTTTATGGCAAAAAATGCAAATATATAGCCTTAGACTCAATCATAATTTGGCTAATGAAACAGTCGGGAGATGTAATTTTAGTATGTATTGCATATAACATCATTTTTAAATGATTCCAGACTGTTGCAGCATACAAAAGTTATCAGGCGTTTGTGCTGATGATCAAAACCATTGACTTGTAGCATGTAAATAGCAATCTGCAATAAGCGGCTAATCAAGTATTCCTATTGTAGCAATTTGGATTCTAGCGGAAAAAAAGATCCGCATCTCTGAAACAGAGCGGCATCTCGCTATCTATGGCTAGCTAAATGCTGGCGTACTGGAGTCATCTGTCAAGTTTGTATCTGCCTGTCTCTAAACATCAGGAAAAAAAACCCAAAATGTAGGTGACCCAGCTTAAAATGGATAAATGCACGCTGGGAAAAATACAGCCGCGCTAAAGTCAGAAGCATATGATGCATTGTCGGCTTAATGATCTCTGAATTGTCTCATAAATTAACAATTAACCCACTTACGTCTGTAAATTGAAAGAGTCTAGCACATGATTGGCATCACAGAGCTCATGGTGTCAGCCAAAAGGTTCTCACCTGCCTACAATGGCAGCAAATGGCTGACCGCAGGCAGGTCCTTCCGGCTTCACCTTGGGCCTTGTCACAGAACCTGCTAATCTACTTCAGTGGAGATCCAGAGTAAAGCCTTGGGCCTCTTTCCGTTTATGTTCCGTTTTTTGCGTTCCGTATACGGAAACATTCATTTCAATGGATTCGCCTTCCGTTTCCGTATCTCCGTTTTTTCTGTTCTGGTCAAAGATAGAACCTGTCCTATTATTGTCCGCATAACGGACAAGGATAGCACTGTTCTATTAGGGGCCAGCTGTTCCGTTCCGCAAAAAACAGAATGCACACTGACGTCATCCGTATTTTTTGCAGATCCGTTTTTTGCGGACCGCAAAATACTGAAAAAGCCATTCGGTCGTGTGCAAGAGGCCTTAGGGCTTGTTCACACGAACGTATGGGTTCCGTTGCCGTGGATCCACAATAAGGGTCCATTCACACATCCGTGGATCCGCAAAACACGGACACCTGCAATGTGCATTCCGCATTTTGCGGACCGCACATCGCCGGCACTTAATAGAAAATAACTAATCTTGTCCGCAATTGCGGACAAGAATAGGACATGTTCTATTTTTTTGGGGAAAGGAATTGCGGACCCGGAAGTGCGGATACGCATTTCCGGATCCCGACAGCACATCGTGTGGCCCCATAGAAATGTATGGGTTCGCAATTCCATTCCGCAAAATGCGGAACAGAATTGCGGACATGTGAATAGAGCCTAAACGGACACCGTTCCATGTGAAGTCCACATAACGGATGCGGACTCATTCACTTGAATGGGTCCGCAAATCCGGAGATGCGGAACGGAAGCACGGAACGGAAACCCACAGAAGCACTGCGGAGTGCTTCTGTCAGGTTCTGTTCCATACATCCGTTCTGCACAAAGATAGAAAATGTCCTATCTTTTTGCGTAACGGAGGGATGCGGACCCATTCAAGTTGAATGGGTCTGGATCCATCCCGGGGGCCCCATGAACGTTCTCCGTGCATTGCGGACCGCTAATTGCGGCCCTAATGCACGGAACGGAACCCATACGTTCTTGTGAACAAGCCCTTATTCACACAGTCAGTGTTCGGTCAGTGATTGTGAGCCAAAACCAGGATTGGAGCCTCCACAGGATCTGCTCCTGTTCTGTGTCTAGAGCCGCACTGACCGAACACTGATGTGGGTGGGTTCACATCACGTTTTTGTTATCCGTTTAACATATACATTTAGAAACAAACAAAAAAAAGGATACAAAAGCATAGCACACCACGCATTTCTATCCTGCAGAGTCCGGTAAAAAAAAACGCATACGTTTTCTTTACAATGGAAGTCTACGGTGAACGGATGCCTCGGTATGGCATCAGTCTGAGACATCTGTTAACGCATTACGGATGATAAATACGTAATGTGAACCCAACCTTAGGTACAAAACTGGTTTATTAATTCTGCCAAGTAATTAACCCCTTAATAACAAAACCTGTCATGTCATGCTGACCACGGTATTTGAGCTGCAGGCAGCATATTATAGAGCAGGAGGAGCTGAGCAGATTGATATATGGATTTATGGAAAAAGATCCAATATTTAATTAATTTTAATTCCTACTGATTCTGGGCTTTGAAGACAAGGAGGCGGTCCTATCAGTGATTGACAGCCTTCCCTCTATGACTGTACAAGCAGAGGTACCTGTCAATCACTGATAGGCCCGCCTCCATGACTTCAAAGCTCAGAATGCGGCCTGCAGATTGCGCTGCATTTTCTTGGTGACAGGTTCCTTTTAATGATGCACTGTTTTATTTTTTTTTGCCCTTCTGCATTTCATTATTTATTTATTTTTTCAGTTTTTTTTATAGTAGGTTCACATCACCCTTTTGTTTTCCGTTCGTCTGATTCGTCATTATTTGCAGCATCAGTTATGCTCATTTTGCATCCGTTTTAGCCATTTCCATCTGAGATCCATTATTTTAGACGGGAGAAAAAGTCCTTCGCAAGGTACTTTTTCTTCCGTCTAAAATAATGAATCTCAGACGGAAATGGCTAAAATGGAAGTAAAATAGGTATAACATATGCTCAAAATAAAGGATCCGTTTTTTTGTTTTCTATTCTTCTGACGGATCAAAAGAACAGAAAATGAAACGGTGATGTGAGTCTAGCCTCACATGGATATGACTGTAGACTCTTGAAATGTTAAACTAATTCAGGTCATTATGATTGTGTAGAGGCCTGATTAGTGTAGGGTTTTGGTTTTGTTCATTGTATGGGGAAGAATATTAGGGATTTTAAATTTTTGTCTACATTTTATGTGAAGATTTTTATTATTTTTTAGTTTTAATTAAAAAAAATTATTGCTCTCTTAATTCCCATTAAGGGATTCATGTTTATTTACCTTGCTTATTTTAGGCATGCTCCTGTGTGCTAATTCTGTGCATTACGATCGATCTTGCTTGGACACAGGCTACTTTTAGGACAATATTTAGTGTGTTCTAACAGGAGGCTTATTGTACGGACAATTGGTTTTTGTCCGGGCCTCCAGGGCTGACGGCACAAAGATTCCCCAGTCCCTGATCATATCACTTCTCACTGTGGTGATCAGAACATTAGACCAGCCAGCATCTGCTCCCGGGCAGCATGGGACACCCATGCACCACTTATTCCACAGTGCCCAAAAAGCATTGCCACTGTAGAATAAGATCCCTTAAAGACCCTCTGTCCGCATGATCAATCCTATTAAACCAGGCATATCGCCTGCTAGGGTTGATTATGCTGATGAAAACAACATCCTTCTTTTCTCTTTAGCTTGAAGCATTGTGGAGATATCTTTATCTTTTTGTCGAATTAAGAAGTTTGAGCACCGAGGAGCCAGTGCAGCTCTTGGAGCACCACTCCTGCTACAGTCCTCAGTGCTCAGCACACTCCCCCATCCCCTTTGATTGACAGGACAAGATAGCCCTGTTTAGTGATGCCTGCGCTGTGGCTCAGCAGTAATCATTGATGGTCCAGTTTATGGTGCAGTATGTTTTAGAGAAATCACGCATTCCCCTAGGATTTTGCTAATGCGCTGTGACCAGTACATAGACATTCAATGAGAATAAGGTTTAATACATAGGAATTGAATGGAGCGGGCACTGTGTGGGAAGCAGAGAATACTCAAGGCTGTATTATGCAGGCGATTGTCGGGAGGGAAGCATTCACTCTCTGCAATCACCTGCTCGTTAGTGGAGGAGACCACTGCTATTACCTGCAGAGATCTTCTCCACAGTATGCCATACTGTCCCCATACTGAATCACTGTGATAACACAGCACGATCTGCCGCCAGCAGACGATGATTTTTAAACCTATTGAAAGATTGGTAATCAGTGGCAGTATTACACTGCCGTTAGTGATGATCTAGCAGACTGTCTGCCAGTCTAATACACCCTTTATCTTTCAGTCCTCCCAGCAGGTTCTCTCCTCCGCAGCAGAGGAGCGCTGCTGCTGGGAGGATCACAAGGTAAGCTTTCATTCCCACATAACGTTCACTTCCTTGAATGCCTTGTATGTTAGACCTTATTTTGAATGAATGCCTACATGTTAGACATAATTTTGTATGAATGTCTACATATCGGCTACAGCGCTTTAGCAAAATCATGCATTTCTAGGAGACACTAGTACACTGCCTGCCGCCAGTGAGCCACAACGCAGGCACCATTAGACAGGGGCGTAGCAGTAGTGGTGCTCCAAGAGCTATGTCGGCCCCTTAGTGCTTGAACTGCCTAATTTGCATAAAGATAAAAGTAATGATATCGCTACATGCTGTGTTCAACAGCATGATTACTATGCTTGGTTTAAGAGAGTTGATCATGCTGACAGAGCCTCTTTAAAGGGGTTTCCAAGGTTTTACTACTGATGGCCTATTCTCAGGATTGGCCATCACATCCTGATAGGCGGGGGTCCAACGCCCAGCTGCAGTGGCCGGTGCTGGTACTACACAGCCGTGTCCATTGTGTGGTAAACAGAGGTGGTAGCTGCTGCACTGCTCCCATTCACTTCCATGTCCACCACACAGTGGATGGAGCTGTGGAATTCTGGTGCCAACTTCAGGCATCGGAGCTACTGCAGAACAAATCCAAGGTGTTGTACTCCTGCCGATCAGACGTTGATGGTCTATCCTGAGTGTAGGCCATCAGATTACCTGCCACAATGAAGACTACATTTTCCTGATGATAGGAGAGAGGTGCAGCTATACGGGGTGTAGAGGTAGTAGTTGACATGGACCCCGGCACATGGTAGGTGGTGGCTCTTGTACATGTTTTGAATGAGGGACCATTATTTTTCTTTTTCCACTTAAGATCTTCATAACTGAGCCCACTTTTTGGGTATTTTTATAATCTATGTACTGAAACATGACATTACAATCTATTTCATCCCGTTGCAGTTCCTTTTAGTAGACTGTATACACTGTGGCTCCTAGCTATGGCTCAGCATAATGTCCTACATTTCCCCGAGCTCCATTTTAGCCTGTAGCTATTAGAACCTTCACCTCCTCTTCAAACCCATCAGTTTAATATGCGTGTGTCCTGCACGCTGTTAAACCCCTCACCATATTTCGGAGATCACACTACGTCCTCCCTCTCATTTAGCTTCATAGCATCATGCATGTCAAGGTGCCGTGCTGTGTGCCTTACATTGAATGCTGCTGATGAGAATTACACAAAGGAAGAAGTTATTCAGCCAGCGCAAGAGGTAATTATAGCTACAGCACATTCAATAATGGCTTTATTGAAGGCCTCAATAGCGCCAAACGCACCAGCCAATAAAATTGTCAAAATGGTACTTAGTATCTATCTACTGATTAATACTCCCAAGGCTCTCATTACTTTTACTGTACGGCGTGCTACAAATGACGTTACACTCAAAATCACCAGTAGAGGGAGCACAAGGAGAAACATTCTTCCCGAGATTCAATAAATGTTAAAAATCAATTCCATCTGATAGTTTAATGACAGAAGTAGCGTCACAGAACAGCCTGGTGGATCCGAATGAAACCAATCCATGAACAGAGCAGACGTCTTTTAGCATTCAGCTAGATTTTATATTTCCAGCTTTTCCTTATTATTAATCTCCAAATTTAAGTTTGTTATTTTTAATTACTTTCATGAATTTCGAAGCGCTAGATCCTCTAAGGCTACTTTCACACTAGCGTTGTTTTAATCCGGCGTTCAATTCCGACACCGGAACTGCCCGCCGGATCCGGAAAAACGTGTGAAAACGGATTACATTTGAATCCTGATCAGGATTTTGATCACAATGAAAAAATGCATTGGAAAAAACGGATCCGCCATTTATGGACTTTAACTTTTTTTTCACATTTTTCGGGGTTAACATGCAAAAGCCGGATCCGTTTTGACTGAACACACAGCGCCAGATCCGGCGTTAATGCAAGTCAATGGGAAAAAGGCCTGATCCGGCGTTCAGTCAAAGTGTTCAGGCTTTTTGGCCGGAGGTAAAAATACAACATGCTACGTTTTTCTGAAAAGCCTGATCAGTCAAAAAGACTGAACTGAAGACATCCTGATGCATCCTGAAGGACTGACTCTCCATTCAGAATGCATGGGGATAAAACTGATCAGTTCTTTTCCGGATTTGAGCCCCTAGGACGGAACTCAGCGCCGGAAAAGAAAAACGCTAGTGTGAAAGTAGCCTTAGACATTTGTGCTTCTTTATTGTGTTTTAGTTCTTTCCTCCTTAATCTGTTTTATTGTATTTATTAAATCCAAACATTTGAAGTTTACCTCAACCTTCAATATTTTTTTAAAAACTGTTACAAATACCCTAATAATAATTTTTGTACGATATTTTACTATATTTATATAGCAGGTCCCTGAAGTTTGAGCTTTTCTTTAGCGTTTTTCACTGTAGTGATTTTTACGGTATATGGATTCTGACTTTCAATATGCCCTGCAGTGAGCACCATACTGGCAGGAGCACACATAGCTGCTCCTGCCTGTGCCCACTCCGTCCATCAGTGCATGCCGGGATTTAGCGCAGTGGAGCCCGGACAGGTAGGAACAGCAATGTGCCTGTCCTATTCCACTTCTCTAAAGCCCTGCATAGGATTTAGCGCAGTGGAGCCCAGACAGGTAGGAACAGCAATGTGCCTGTCCTATTCCACTTCGCTAAAGCCCGGCATAGGATTTAGCGCAGTGGAGCACGGACAGGTAGGAACAGCAATGTGCCTGTCCTATTCCACTTCGCTAAAGCCTGGCATAGCACATCGGTGCAGGGTATCCTACACTGATGTGCTGTGCAGAGGTTTCGGAAGAGCGGGCACAGGCAAGAGCAGCGATGTGTGCTCCTGCCAGTACAGTGCTCACTGCAGAATCCGTACACTCTACAGTATATATGGCTATTCGCTGCAGAGAAAACACAAAGGCCTGAACACCAGGGACCTGCTGGAAAAACAATAAAATGGAATAATAAAACTGTTAAAAAATTATTATTAGGATTTTATTTGTAACAGTTTTAAAAAAAATTGATTGAACTTTTAGGTAGACTTTAATGATTGCAATAATATAATCTATATACTAAAGAAATAAATAGTGAGTGGAGTCAGTTTAGAAAATTCATCCAAAATGGTACTTTTTCAATTAAAATAAGCAGGCAGTATATTCATAATCATACAGAGCAAGCCTCACAGCAATATTGACTCCTCTTGAGAGGGATTAGCATCATGCTCATTTTCAGACCGCAAAGTCTGACCGCTGTGGTTCAAATGGACCAAACTTAGGGTACTTTCACACTAGCGTTTTTCTTTTCCAGCATAGAGTTCCGTCCTAGGGGCTCAATACCTGATTTTATCCCCATGCATTCTGAATGGAGAGCAATCTGTTCAGGATGCATCAGGATGTCTTCAGTTCAGTCTTTTTGACTGATCAGGCAAAAGATAATACCGCAGCATGCTACTGCTTTATCTCCGGCCAAAAAAATGTAACACTTGCCGGAATTTTTTTTTCCATAGGAATGTATTAGTGCCGGATCTGGCATTCAAAATACCGGAATGCCGGATCCGTCCTTCCAGTCTGCGCATGCGCAGACCGAAAAAAAGGTGAAAAAAATAAATGCCGGGTCCATTTTTTCCGGATGACACCGGAAAAACGGATCCGGCATTTCAATGCATTTGTAAGACGGATCAGGATCCTGATCCGTCTTACAAATGCCATCAGTTGGCATACGTTTTGACGGATCCGGCAGGCAGTTCCGGCGACGGAAGTGCTTGCCGGATCCCTCTGCCGCAAGTGTGAAAGTACCCTTAGATAATCATAGAGTTTACAGGGGTTAGTTTCAGGTCATCCAGCCATAATACAGATGCCATAGTGCAGCTGTGTCATGGCTGTCTGACATAGGTTAAAATATATATCCAAAATGTTTATCCACCTGGTCCCCACCTGACCGCCTATCACAGTCACAAGAAGTGGTCATACATCCGTGTGCCCACCTTGCCAACTCTTGGCTAGATAGGATTACTTATTAGCTCTCAGGGATGGTAGATCATGGAGGAGTGTTAGGACCTGAAGTAGTAGAGTACTGTAGTATCATGATACTATGACATTCCTGTGCTTTCTCTTGTGCTTCACAGTTTCTGACACAATAGAATTTAGTTTTTACATTTTCTTCTCTGCTTTTTAAGACCACCCTGTGAAAAGCTCTTTGCACACGGGGGAGGTGTTATCAGTGATTGGTTTCTGTATACACACTTACACAGAGAATGATATTAATCACTAATAACACCTCCCCCGAATAATGAGAGCTTTTCACAGGTAAATTAGACAAATCAGAGACATAAATGTATAAATTGCAAGTTTTACTGAATCTTTTCCCATAAAACTATGTATCAATCTTCAATGTCTTCTGACATATGGCTGTTTTTAAGTAGGACTGAGATCACTTTATGTAGACTTTATGGACAACCTACTAATTACATCTACAGGAACTTTTATAGCATCTCATTCTAACTCCATTAGCATTAATATGAAGCTGCCCCCTCCACCATTTTACAACTAAAACAGCTTCCACTATGCTAGGATTTTGGAGCGTGTCTGTGGGAATTTTTGACTATTTATCCAGAAGATCATTTGTGATGTCAGTGGACAAGAGGGCCTGGCTTGCAGTCCCCATTTTAGTTTTTCCACACCAAATTCTCCCAACCCTGGTTTTATGAACCTTGCTTTGTCCACCGGGGCACGATCATGCTGGAACACAAAAACCTTCCCCAAGTTGTTCCCACAAGGTTGGAAGCGTACAATTGTCCAAAATATCTTGGTATGTTCAAGCATTAAAAATTACTTACACTGGAAATTAACGGCCTAGGCCAGTTCCTGAAGAACAACCCCTTATCATTATCCCTCTTCCAACAAACTTTACAGTTATCACAATGCAGTCAGGCAAGTAATGTTCTCCTTGCTTTCTTCTCCAGAACATAGTTCCACTGCTTCAGAGTCTAGTGGAGGTTTGCTCTACCCCAGGGTTCCCCAAGTCCAGTCTATGAGACATAGTATTGTGCTTGATGATGAAAGGCTACCTGCAAACACTGCAGATTACTCCCGCTTCTTATGTGCAGAGTAATACAGTACCAGAAAAATGTATGAGATTAGACAAATCTCATGTACACTTTGCATTTTGTTCCATGGGGAAATTGACCTGCCATGTGGATTTAGAAATCTGCAGCATGTCAGTTGTTCGTGCTATTTTTGTGCAGTATTTTTGTAACACATACTGTTTTTGGTTTGGATTTTGGGCGGAAAAACAGTATGTAAGGGTACTTTCACACTTGCGTTAAACTTTTCCGGTATTCAGTTCCGTCCTAGGCAGACCTGGGCAAACTACGGCCCGCGGGCCGTATACGGCCCGGCGGACCTTTTAATCCGGCCCCCGGGCGGAGCCAGAGGCGTGCCAAGCAACGATACCCCTCCTCCGCGAATGAAGAGGACTTCCGACTCGGCGTGCTGCGTGTGGCATGGCGCGGTGGCAGGGAGGCAGCGTCAGCGGCAGTACTGTCTAGGTAAGACACAGCAGGGGGGGGGGTGCCTCGTGCGAGCCGTACCCGGGACCCGGCCGGCCGCAATTATTCCCTTCTCTGTAACAGCACAGCGCCCGCGGCTCTCATAGTATCGGCTGTGACTGTCTGACACTGACAGTCACAGAGCCGACAAGCATGAAGCTGCGGCCGCCTCCCCCTGTGCTGTGTGTAGTCAGTGTGACTAACACATGGCTGATCATCTCTGAGCATTACGTTTCTAAAGGCAAGGGGGGGGGGAGGGGTGTGTACTATTGTAAGGGGGGGGGGGGGGGTGTTCTGTATATGATGGGGGGGCCGGGGGGGTGTTCTGTACACAAGGGGACAATGGCTGGATTCACAGGGGACAATGGCTGGATTCACAGGGGACAATGGCTGGATTCACAGGGGGACAATGGCTGGATTCACAGGGGGACAATGGCTGGATTCACAGTGGGACAATGGCTGGATTCACAGTGGGACAATTGCTGGATTCACAGGGGGACAATGGCTGGATTCACATGGGGACAATGGCTGGATTCACAGTGGGACAATTGCTGGATTCACAGGGGGACAATGGCTGGATTCACAGGGGACAATGGCTGGATTCACATGGGGACAATGGCTGGATTCACAGTGGGACAATTGCTGGATTCACAGGGGGACAATGGCTGGATTCACAGGGGACAATGGCTGGATTCACAGGGGACAATGGCTGGATTCACAGGGGACAATGGCTGGATTCACAGGGGACAATGGCTGGATTCACAGGGGACAATGGCTGGATTCACAGGGGGACAATGGCTGGATTCACAGGGGGACAATGGCTGGATTCACAGGGGGACAATGGCTGGATTCACAGGGGACAATGGCTGGATTCACAGGGGACAATGGCTGGATTCACAGGGGACAATGGCTGGATTCACAGGGGACAATGGCTGGATTCACAGGGGACAATGGCTGGATTCACATTGGACAATGGCTGGATTCACAGGGGGACAATGGCTGGATTCACAGGGGACAATGGCTGGATTCACATGGGGACAATGGCTGGATTCACAGGGGACAATGGCTGGATTCACAGGGGACAATGGCTGGATTCACAGGGGACAATGGCTGGATTCACAGGGGGACAATGGCTTTCACTAATATGAGTCACAAATAGTGAAAAATGTTCATTGTTTTGGGAAATTTTGTTTAATAAATTTGAATTTTTTTCTTGTAAGGCAACCTCACTTTTTCATTGTTTAACTATAACAAGTACTCGTACCAGTTGTCCAACAATGATATTTACTGCTTTTTATAAAGAAATACAATTGATTTTATGCAGTATTGAGTTTAGCCTTTTGGCCCGGCCCTCCAAAATATTTTCAGTTTCTCATGTGGCCCCATCGAAAAAATAATTGCCCACCCCTGGTCCTAGGGGTTCAATACCGGAAAAAAACTGATCAGTTTTATCCCCATGCATTCTGAATGGAGAGCAATCCGTTCAGGATGCATCAGGAGGTCTTCAGTTCAGTCTTTTTGCCATTTCAGGACGGAGAAAATGCTGCAGCATGCTGCAGTATTTTCTCCGTCCAAAATTCCGGGAACACTTGCCGGAATGCCGGATCCAGCATTATTTTACATT
Organism: Bufo bufo; assembly: GCF_905171765.1. Taxonomy (NCBI): domain Eukaryota; kingdom Metazoa; phylum Chordata; class Amphibia; order Anura; family Bufonidae; genus Bufo; species Bufo bufo. Next base: position 623,762,682 of record NC_053390.1, read on the forward strand.
GAAATGCATTAATGCTGGATCCGGACCCAAGTGATCTGGCAAAACTGATCCGGTTTTGCGGTCTGCGCATGCGCAGACCTTTAAAAATGTGAAAAAGATAAATACCACATCCGTTTTTTCCGGATGACAACCGGAGAGACAGATCCGGTATTGCGATGCATTTGTGAGACGGATACGCATCCGGATCCGTCTAAAAATGGTATCCGTTTGCATACAGATTGCCGGATCCAGCAGGTAGTTCCGGCGACGGAACTGCCTGCCGGAATCCAACAACGCAAGTGTGAAAGTACCCTAAGCCTGGACTTGTGTGCAGGTAGTTTTAAAGGGATTATCTCAGTTTGGCAAATAGCATTCATCATGCAGAGAAAGTTAATACAAGGCACTTACTAATGTATTGTGATTGTCCATATTGCCTCCTTTGCTGGCTTGATTTATTTTTCCATAACATTATACACGGCTCGTTTCCATGGTTACGACCACTAGAAAAAAACTATAGTATGCAAACATGACCACCACTCCTGAATTGCAGGGTGGTCATAACCTCAGAAACGAGAAGTGTATAACGTGATGGAAAAATAAATCAAGCCAGCAAAGGTGGCAATATGGACAATACGTTCCCCACAGACCTTCAGCTAACATCTGAAATTGTTGCGGAAAAAAGTGCTGAAAAACACCAGCCATTACTTATTGGTGAACCCACCCTAAAGGACCTTACACACAAGATTTTATCCCTGACATTATTTTTACCGGGGGGAAAAAAAAAAAAAAAAAAAAAACACTTTTTGCACATAGTTAGGGGTATTTACAAAATGTGTTTGCACCACTGTTATGGTGTAAAAAAGTGGCAAATTATGATGCATGCTGTTTTTGTGCCACAATTTGTGACTTTTTCAGCTTCTTGTCACTTTTCTAAAAAAAAGTGGCAAAAAAAAAAGGGTGGGCTTAGTGGGAAGGGCAGAGCTTTGCCCGGCCTGCTAGATTTATATCACTGGTGGAAGTTACAGCTAAAGTCTATGCCAACTGGTGTAGACATGAGTTTCTGGGGCACAGACGGCCAGAAATCTGCCTCTTAATAAATACATACACTACAAAAAACACTGGTGCAAAAAGAATTGCTGGAAAAAATGCAAATGTGTACGAAAACACCACTAAAAAAAACTTTGATTTTGAGATTTATTAAAACTGGTGTAAAGAAAAACTTGTTTAGTAGCCCATAGCAACCAATCAGATTCCACCTTTCAGAAAAATGAAAGGTGTTAAACCCGCCTTAAAGCATTGTATTTAGCATCTATATGCTCATTGTAATCTTGCCAATTAATTTTAAACTTGTGAATAATTCAGTTCACATTTATGCAAGACTATTTGCAAAATATCAGCACGACTCCTTATTTTAAGTATATATATTTTTTTTTTTTTTTTTTTTATGAATACAATCCTTATGTCTTTAAAATGGTTATCCCACAAAAATGATTTATCACCTATCCAGAGGGTTGTTGACAAATATTGGATTGTGGGACCCCCCGCCCCCCCCCCTCCTTCCCCCACAATCACAAGAACAATGGGTTCCTGATTTCCCTCTATGAGTGGAGCATTAGCGCGAATATTACGTACTATTTATATTAATATATGTTAAAAAGATTTGATTCAATTGTTTTTAATGAGCAAATGAAAGCTTGAACATAGCAAATTTACCAAACATGAAAATTAGGATTTTTTTTTTCCGATTTTGCGTCAATTCGCTCCTATCTTCTTACTATACATGCTGCCACTTTACTACACTTGACTGCACAACCTGTAAATCTTCAACTCAAACTTCAAACGCCAAAATCACTGTGTATAAAAATATACTAGGGAGACATAGAGTAGAGTTTGACGAGATGGAGGGACTACGGAGAGCATGGTAGTAATAAGAGGGAATAATAAATATACTGTACGGTTGTAGGCTCAAACCATACACGGGTTTATTTTTCAGTTTGTAACCCTAGAGACACGCAGGCTGTATACATAAAATGGCATGAACCTTTTAACCAAGACTGTTTGTAACGATGCCTCATTTATATTGCAGATTCCTTGGAGCAGTAACAAATGGTTGTAAATGTGCATACATGGTAATAATTCTAATTTATCCCAACTAGAGGTTGTGCAACAATGCTGAAATTGATGTTTGTGATAGTGACAGGTAATACCGTAATCCGAGTCTAAATCAAATAAAGTTCTTGGTCATTTCGGTTTTAAAAGCATTAGGTCCATCAGTTTGTCTTAGTGTAAGAGGTGATCTAAGGTAAATTGGGGCTGAATTAGACATGACTCACAGTATGTGGGTTACTTTGGCCTCCAAGAATAAACCTTCTCCTGATAAATGCTGCTTAAGCATCTTCACATCTTAAACATATGCATTCGCAGAATTTTACAAAAAAAAAAATCTGCTTTGTGACAAATGACTTCGTCATGAAGCGCATTTCTTTGTAACTAGCGGGTGTAATGACAGGGAGCGGCAATTGTGCCGCCCCCAGTCATTGTACCCCTCAGATGCCGCGTTCATGCATGATTGCGGCATCTCATATAAATGACAGAGTGTAAAATATAAAAATAATACTTACCCGATCCAGTTGCTCGTGACGGACCAGCAGCCGCCATCTTTCTTGCGCGGCCTGAGATGACATCATCACACCCGCTGGGATTTCGTCCAAGATCTTCAAGCAAGATCCTGGTGGCCGGCCCATCACGAGCAAATGGATCAGGTAAGGTTTTTTTTGTTTTTTTTACACTATTTCAGTTAAATCGATTTGCTACAGCGAAGCACAAGTAAATTCGGCTTCACGGCACATCGAATTTATCCTGAAATTCAGATCGAAGTCCACTCTGTGGACTTCAATTCGCTCATCACTAGTATACATGCAAGGTTTTCACATATGGATGGTTCGATAGCCATATATTTTATTTGTCATTTAGCCAGTTTTATTGTATACAATATATTATATATTCTTTCATGGGGAATTTTGGATAGTTTGGAAAGGCTAATTTGAAAAAAATATATATATATTTGAAAAATTCTCCTAAAATCCGATTTTTAGGAATCTGACCAGTTGTCTCACATTTTTGGGCTGAAGACTCAATGGATTCCAACTTCAAAGCCATATAGTGCACTAGAAGTAAAGCAGTGAGTAGTGTCAGACGGCAAGATTTTTCTAATTTCTGCTCTCTTGTCTGAGGCAGTCTGATTAATGGTAATGGATCAGGGGTGAAGAACTTCTGGTGTCTTAGATTCTATACATATATTTGAAATCCATTAAATGCACAAAAGAGAATGTTTTACAGTTAATATCTCCTACACAGACAAGTAAGAAACTATTTAAATCAATGAACCGTGCCGGTGCGTGGCAGGTAAAGAAATTATTATTACTGTACTTTTTGTTTTTCAGAAGCAAAGAAGTGCTTCTGTATGAAAGTGCACACAGCTAATAATTATCTATGTTGTCACATTAAAGACCCAAAGGAAATAAACAATGCCTTCGCCAGGATATCCACTGCCTTCCCACCACAAGCTAGCTAGGAAAACACAGTTTGCTTTAATGCTAAACATAATTTAAGCCCATTAAAAATACAGTTCTTACAGACAGTGAGTCATTTACGAGCCACAAATGCTGCTTGTATGAATCGCATAACTTAGTGCGGGGGCGCTCTGTGCCCGGGCCATGTGGGACCGTTGTCACCGATAAACCTGGTTGTGTCAGCAAAACGAAAATCTCAACTACTGACTTGTCTGCCTGTGACCAATTATACATCATCTCTTCCAGGTCTTAGAGAACCCTTCATTGGAAGGGTTCGTTGACTCTATCCAAATAGTTGCATATCATCTTGTTCTGAAATGTTATTCAGGATTAAAGGGGTTATCCGGTAAATTCTATTGATGAACTATCCTCTGGATAGGTCATCACTATCAGATCAATGGGGGTCCTACACCCCCGCACTCTGTGAGCGCCTCTTCCGCGGCCATGTGACGTCACCACCGTACATCGGTCACATGGCCTAGTTGCAGCTCAGCCCCATTGAAGTGAATGGGGAAGAGCGGCAATACCAAGCCCAGTCGCTGTACTATGTACGACACCGTGCTTAGAAAGCTGTCAGGAGCCAGCTCCCTGTAACAGCTTATCGGTGGGGGGCCTGGACTCGAACCGCCGCCAGTGTGATAATGATGACCTATCATGAGGATAGGTCATCATTATATTTACCTGGATAACCCCTTTAAAAATTGACAGAAGCCGACAGAGTTATTATACATAGAAAAAAATATAATGTATCTTCTAAAGACCCCTCTGTTACAGCTCTTCAGGTCCGATCCCTGGGGCTTCAGGGTCCATCAGACAAAACGAATCAAGTCATATGTATTGTCCACGTGTCTGTTCAGCGAATAACTGGCCTCGGCAGTCACATGACATTTATACACGTGACTGCTGCGTCCACTGATTGGCTGAGTGGTCACACCAACAATGTAAGGGACGTGTCTGGTTTTTGTTAGTAGGCAGAGCTGAGGGGAGGTCATGATGCATATTAGTATATCACAACATTTCCACCTCTCCCAATTCAGAGACTACAGAACAGGTATGAGGATTAGTGTCACCCAGGTCCTGGTGCCTAAGGGGAGCCATGGACCTCTTTGGCATATAAGAGGACAACATTACTTTAAAGAGCCCATTGTAGGTTACAGATTCTGCATTGAATGCTCTCTTCTTTCCTTTCATTTTTTCTATAACCATAATTTGCTTTATGCCTTATACATTTTTAACACATTCAACAGTACATAGTTTACCATTCTGCTAGCCCTTCCTCCTGCCATCATTGATAGCATACATATTCCATTCTTAAACGGTGTAGTTACCTGTGCAGCGGCTTAGAGGGAGAAAAAATGTATCCTGATCAGTGAATGTATACTTTAGTACCACATGTCGAGCATCTTTTAGAAGACTGATTTCAAGGAACCCTAGGGCTGAAAGGACTTTTCCTAAACATCACAATGAGATTACTGGAGCATGCATAGTTAGGTCCTTGCAAGAAGATCAGACAGCTGTAATCTAGTCTAGATAATCTTGGAAGAAACCGGGAGTATTTGCAGCAACCGAATACATCAAAACTTTCAGTAATATTTAGAATTTACCTCTTTAGCAGAATGTTTTTTTATATTTTTTCCCGTAATACCTTAATTATTTGTGAAGCATAACTAATTGTAATATTTCTACCATATGTATTGTCTCACCGTGACAGCGCCTTCTCTAATGAAAACAGCCTTTGCGATCAGCTGATATTGCCGGGAAAGTTTTGCCCGGTCACACATTTCCGGTGCAGCTGCTTTGCATTATTACCCACATTGCTATGGATCCTAACGGTATATAGATGTATTAGTTACTGTAACACGTGGTTTCAAGGAACTTCTAGTTATCATCACTAGTGTTGATCACGAATATTCGAATTGCGAATTTTTATCGCGAATATAGGTACTTCGAAAATTAGCGAATATTTAGAATATAGTGATATATATTTGTAATTTCAAATATTCAAGATTTTTTTTAATCAGTACACATGATCCCTCCCTGCTTCTAGCTTGTGGGCCAATGAGAAGGCTGCAATATCTTTGACTTTAGGAGTAGTGTTGATTGCAAATTTTTGTAATGCTAATTTTTATTGCAAATTTTTCAATTGCCGAGTAAAAACATGATTCCTCCCTGCTTCTTGCTTGTGGGCCAATGACTCATTGGCCCACAAGCAAGAAGCAGGGAGGAATCGTGACTTTATATGGGAAAAATGATGACTATTCTAAAAAACTAATATATAGCACTATATCGAATATATTTGTTTTTTCGAATATTCATAATATTCTAAAACAAGAATATAGAGGAATATAGCAAATATTAGAAAAAACGAATATAGAGCAATTTAGCTAATATAGTGCTATAATCTTCTTTGTCTAATAGTTGTAATTTTTTTCTCATCTGAAGTCCAGATTGGAAAAAAATTTCAACTATAAAAAAAAGATTATAGCACTATATTAGCTAAATTGCTCTATATTCGTCTTTTTTTCGAATATTCGCTATAGTGCTATATATTTCTGTTTTAGAATATTACGAATATTTGAAAAAACAAATATATTCGATATAGTGCTATGACTCATTGGCCAAGAAGCAAGAAGCAGGGAGGAATCATGTTTTTACTCGGCAATTGAAAAATTAGCGATAAAAATTAGCATTACGGAAATTTGCATATTACACGATCACTACCTTGCCGATTTTTTCGAGTAAAAAAAATCGGAAAATATAACGAATATTCGAATTTGCGAATATTCTACGAAATATTCGCAAAATATTGCAAATTAGAATATGACCCCTGCCGCTCATCATTAATCATCACATATTCATTTTACTAGTGACTTCTTTGCGATCTATGGTTTCCTTGTTTATTTCTGTTTTCTGTTGTAACAGTTACATGAAAATATACATTATATTGATTTGTATTATTTCATATGCCTTTTTTTAATATAACAAAGTTCAAGTCTAGAAGCATTTTTTACACAGTCAATAGGTTTCCAACACTTTCCATGTTTCCCTATCAAGGAATAGCAGAAAGTACTTTCATTCATGGGGGCAATAGAGTTGGAAAGCCTATAGTTAGCCCTGCGGTGTAAACATGTTAAAGGAGTACGATGTTTCAGCTCACATTTTATGCAATCCATTAAACTGTACATAAACTATAGCTGACAGGACTTGTCGAAATACTGCATATAGAAAGCTATGCCATCAATTAGCAGTTGAGCCTTCCCTTCTTTCAGAGTGAGCCTAATAAAATGTAACTAGCCTCCCTGATAGGAGTACAAGGAGTCCAAGTATGTTGTTGGTCTTTAACAAGTGTACCCAAGGCAATGTTCAGTACGGAGGAAGCAAAATGCCAGCAAGGAACACGAGCTTCTACGCTGGCTTCTTTTTCATTGGGTTATCTTACCTTAATCCGATTGTTTTCATCTGTTGGATCACGTTATTTTGCTGTGCTACTCTGCTCATGATGAAAGGGATAAGAGAAAAAGAAAATACCAAAGAACATACGGGCATCATAAAAACATAAAAGCAACATCATTATTATTATTACTACTTCTCCTCACAGGTTTTCTATTAAAACGACTGTATTTTATTTTTTTGATATTTTTTTTTATTTCATAATATATATATATATATATATATTCTTGTTTGGACAGAATGAATAGGTACGCACTCCCAATGGTTTGCACCCAGTTTTCAATATATTCATACATTTATCCATAAATTTCATAATGACAGAGGAAAAACCCCATGTTGATGGAAAAGAATAGATACTTCAATAAAAAAATTTCATGCAGAATACGAGTATTATATTTACTAAAACAGACATGTCAGAAGAGGTGATCAGTCCCCAGATATTTCCATATTTTCCGGCGTATAAGACGACTTTCTAACACTAGAAATTATTGGGGGTCATCGGGTATAAGGCACCACAGGGGAGAAGGAAGCAGTCCCTCCCTCCCCCCTGTGCTGCCCGCTGCCACCAATGATGAGAGAGGGGCGGAGGAGAGGCCTGTGGTTTATTTATTGCAAAAAAAACATTTTAGAGATATTACAAAGTACCAGTACCTTTGTGCCCAAGGGGCTGTCGCCATTTTGTGCCCAGCCGCGCCCCGAATTCTGGATCCCAGCGCCGCCCCTCTCCTAATTTATTCACTGCACTTCAGTTTTTTAAATCTTCTGAAGCCGCTTGTAATCTCGCGCATGCGCAGTTAGTTAGAGCACTCGCTCGTTCTTGCTGTGAGGGCGGAGGGAATAGAGGAGACAGCGCCAACTTACTGTGCATGCGCTAGATTACGAGCAGCTTCAGAAGATAAAAAAAAAAAAGTGCAGTGAATAAATTAAGAGAGGGGCGGTGCTGAGATCCAGGATTCGGGGCACAACACGGCGGAGGGACAGCCCCTTGGGCACAAAGGTACTGGTAATTTGCATATCTATATTTTTTTGCAATAAATACGGTAAACCACAGGTGAGGTTAACAATAGTACAGTATATTTTTAATTACAACAATGAGATTTTTATTTAAATGGAAAAGTTGGGGGTCGTCTTATGCGCCCAGTCGTCTTATACGCCGGAAAATACGTAGTTTCTGTGAGCAGCAAAGCCAGTTTTGATAAATGAGGACCACCAAGTGTATAATAACGTAGGGAGACATTGATCAAATCTGCTACACCAGTTTTGCGGCATAAAAGGTCACAAGAGTGCAACATTTTGTGCATTTTTGCAAAATTTGATGAGCTTTGCCACTTTCAAAAGTGGAGTGAAAAGTGTGTTGGACTTACAGATTAAAACAGTGTTGCGTCCCATAGATGTGCGACTTTTTAAAAAATGCCTAAAAAAAGTTGCATCTCCATGACAGGCAATCCCCTGGCGCACAGACAGTGGCTAAACCACATCGCACTTGCGCCAAATTCAATAAAACCGAGTACCACTTAACAAACCAAAGGCAGGCTTAAAAATAAACAACACAAGTACTATATTCCCCCCCCCCCCCACCCCCATAAACCTTGAATTGAGTCTGCATCCGACTCATATTTTTTATCTGTGTTTTGGGGATCAGAAATTTGCAGAATGCAAAACAGCCAATGGTCGTGGGCACGATCCCTTATCCAAATACTACCGGTGGCTCTGTAATATAGAAACCAAAAAGGTCAGTTGACCACAAAAATGAGGCGGCGTGAATTTATTGGCAGTTCAGTAAGATTACTGCTTTGTACATTTCGTATCCAATTATCGAAATATTATATGATCTCATTTTCGCTCCTGAGCCACATTACATGTGACTGAATAAGTCTGTAAACTCCAGTTTATAGACACATTCAACCTTTTATTGCTCTTTCGAGGTTCTGGCTCCATTTCGAGGTCTACGCTGATGAATCATACAACAGTTTAGCAGTGATTTAACGGGACGTATAAGATCTATGCATTCTATAAGTAAGATGCATTGACTTGCATTCTGAGAAGGACCTTGTGGTTTCAGCAGACAGAAGCTCAGTTACTAGAGAGGGCATATAAGATTAGAAGGAAGGTTATTGTTTTATAGAAATGGGTGATAGGTTTTATTTGGACTAGAGTAGCCCTCTATCTGGCACAAAGAGATTTTTGCCCCGATTTTAGACATCCCTTTAAATGATTATGTTCTAAATACGTTTACCATCTTCTGCCATTCGATATTGGCATTGATTACTCTGATATGTATTTGCTTTTGCAGAAATTCTAGTTGCTGAGACAAATTTATGGTTAAACCCTATACAGTATACTGAAAATGTAATGAGCAGTAATGGAAATGAAATGAATCCCATCAGCAAACAAACCAAAGCAGCACTACATTTACTCGGAAGCACATACCTTGTCTGTTTGTATCTCTGCTAACAATTGTAAAGCCGGATTTCGTTCTGAAATGTTCTGCTTGAAGTCACAGGGATATTTTAGAGGTTATGACTTGGTCTGGTTTACAATGGTTGTTATAATTGGTTTGAGCATGTCAGGGTCAAGTTCTTCAAAAGTCTCGGACTCAAATGCCCAATGCTAATACATACTTACATTCCCTCATGTGTTCTGTATATAGACTAGAGTCACATGCAATTACTCGACTCTAGCTTTTAAAGCAGCATTATTGTCTATGGTCTGTGCCTGGTATTGCAGCGCAGTTCCGTTCCCTTGAATTGAACAAAAGTGGAATTGTTTCTGGAAAAAAAGTAGATCCTTGCTTCTAATCCCAGACAGCCACTTACGTATCTTTGATAGAATTTGTACTAATTTGAGTATCAGCGTAGAAAACCCACAGGGTTATTTCAGATGATGGTCGCAAGATCTTTACTTTTTAAAAGAGGACCCTTTCATGGTATTTTTTTGGTATAATTAAGTACCTTTACTTGCGGGGTACCATCGGCTGATGCTGCCATCCTTGTTCTTTTTTTCAAATACCCCTCCCATGCCCCGCTGTTCCCCCCTGCAGTATGTTAATACTGAGCATCGGTACAGGGAGGAGGAGAAGCCAGGCTTTCTCAGTGGGCGTCTCCCTCTCCCTGGCTGTGACGCACTGCGCTGCGATTGGACTGCCAGGGAGAAGGAGACGCCCATTGAGAAACCCTGGCGTCTCCTCCTCCCTGTATCAATGCTCAGTTTTAACATACTGAGCGCTAAAACTGTAGGGGGGCACAGCGGGGTGAACGAGAGGTTTTTGAAAAAAAAAGAACAAGGATGGCAGCATCAGCAGAGGGTACCCCGCAAGTAAAAGTACTTAATTATGCAAAGAATATTCCATTAAAGGTCCTCTTAAAAACTTCTATAAATTTGAAGATGATTGTGTACAAGGGTTTCATAGGAGTGGATGTGTATCCTGGTTACAGATCCCCTCTGGATAAAACCGTTTCACTTGTAATTAAATAGATTACAATGCCATGTACTGCATGCATTACTTTACATCTCCATAATTAATACATATTGCTGCTGTACAAGTAAGTTTAGCTCATTCTCAAGGACTTTAGAGCCCTTTACATGGGCCGAAAATGTGCAAGGTAATCGCTAACAAGCATTCATAGGAACGCTTGTTAGCGATTATCTGGTGGTCTAAAAGTGCCGGCAATTACCCGATGAACGAGCAAAATGCTGGTTCATTGGGTAATAGATCATTCATGTAGACACAAAAACTATCATTTGCTGGCAGCAGATCGTGCTGTGTAAACAGAATCTGCTGTCAGCAAACGAGTCAGTATAGGGACGAGCAATAGCATTAGCGATCGCTCCTTCCCATGTGAATGTAGCGGTCTCCTCCGCTGGCAAGCAGGTGATGGTGGGGAAGGAACAACTCCTTTCTGGCAATCTCCTGCTGTGTCGTCTCGTGTAAAAGGACCTTTAAACTTGGATATAAATGATAGTCTATGTATTTTTAGAAGATCCTGTTGCTCTAGATAACTGACATATACAGATTGCAACCCTATGCAGCGACTGAACAGTGCGAGGCTGCCGCCAAAAGTGTAGTGGATAAAAAAATAGGAGAAAATTGATCTATATATATAGAAAACAAAAAGGACCGATTGAACAGTTCAAGGCTACCACCAAAAACGTAGGGACACACCTGGATTTAGACACTGGTCTTAATTGTGCCTGCGTTGCTGGAGGAAGCTGCAAACGTATGTGGAGATGCAGGCGTCTACATAAGATTGTTGCTTCCTCTAGTAGGACGTGCAACAATCTAAAATCGATGCCAGCTTTACTGTATGCCAAGATCTGGTGTACAAAATCTCAAAAGCTCACTCTCTTCCTCGCCCTCTTCACTGATGGAAATCACTGCCCAAAATACTGAAGTGTGAAATAGGCCTAAGGAACTGTCTCTGTACTCCTTTATGTCCGACTTTCATGGGGGTAGCTATAGGGGAAGCAGGGAAAGTCACTGCTTTGGTGCCTGAACTAAGAAGGGGCCCACCCAGGAGGAGGACCCCCCTCAATAGTGTTGTAAAATTACATTATCTACAGTGACACTGTAGGGAGTGGATGGAGCAGCGATCTTGACTATCCACTGGAGTGGGGGTTGTACCAGAGGAGGGGTTTGCAAAGAAGTTGCTGCGGCGGGCCCCGTTGAAAAATTTGCTGTGGGGCCTAGCCTTATCTAGCTACGCCACTGCTGACTTTGTATTGTGGACTACTACTACAACTGTACAGGTTCCTATATGAGCAATATACATGTGTGGTAGACTGGATTTTTCCCTATGATAATTTTGGAGGTGTTTCAGGCAACATGATAAATGGTGGCCAGCATTAAAAAAAAAGTGAAATAAAGTTAAAAAAAATGGTTTATATCCCTGACATAAATATCTATTCAGAATTGGCTAACGAGCAATGTTGGATTATCTAGAAATGGATAGTCACTTGTGTTTTCACTACAGAGCAATATATTTTATGAATATTTATGTCGTATGTGTAGATACATAAATACTGTTCTAAGTAATACCTAAGATTTTATTAGCACAGTACAGCAAGGGCATACATTTTATTTCCATGTAAGGAAATCCTTACTAATGTGCCATGCCGGGATTAAATTTGTGTTGTGGTTAGAAGGGTACATGGATTTTCCGCTCCCTTTGAAGCTTGGTTATCTAAGGGAATTTGTTTCCATCCAGTCTCTATGCAGTGGTCGTAGACATTATTGCACATTAAAGTCAGGATTTTTAAACGGATTATTGCTATGAAAGTTCCCTGGTTCTGTCACAACATGAATTTGATGGCTTAGGCAGCATGGAGTCTTCATCTATTTCACACATTTTAAAGCAAAATGGATTTCCTGACACATGCATAAAACTATGTAGAGGAAAATGAATGTCGAAAACAAAAATGTAAGCAGCAGTGATTTCTCACTTTCCACACAATAGGCTCCCTCGCTGGCATACTATGGAAGCAATGTTGAAAAAAATGAGCTAGCGTTTTAACTGTTTCAAGAAAATGGATTTTCCATAATCTGCTATGGCTAAAGCACGCCAGATTATATTTATAAATCCCCATCATTCCCTTCATTTAATTAGATATGGCACACACATTTTTGTTGAATTTGGGAAATAGAATAAAATAAGCCTACTACAAATAATAATAAAAATGCACTGTTTAGTCCAAGTCTAAATCTTACAGAAAATAAATGTATTAGTAGAAAAAATAAAACCGCTCAGAAGACGAGATCTAGGAGACAATTATTGCCCTATTGTTTATCACTGATCTTCATAGATTATGACTTGTAAATGTAAATTTCAAATGTGCTTTAGAATAGGCAAGGCTGTCTAGAGCAAGGTCCTTAGGAAGGTTCTCAATAATGACACTGGTAGGATACTTCTATCTGTCGCCTGTAAGGATCATTCTAATGTCCCCCAAGCCACTCATCTTTCATCTGTGGTTTAAAGAGTTGCGGCATTTTAAGGGACCTAAACTAAATTCTCCCTGCTTTACGTGAAGAGTTCTAAAGAAATATTATATTATTCATTCACTAAATATAATTAGCCACTTTAAATTCAACAATAAATCATTACATACTAGTCGTGATTCACAGGCAAGCTAATATGTCAATCACGTAATGAGGCAGCAATGCTATTCCTGTAGGCCCCACGCATGGTGAACACAGCATTGCTTGAGTTTCGTTTTCTTTCTTTTTTTCTTCCACAATTACATATTCCCAAATCTGGGAGCAATAACTTCTTGAGCCTTTTGGGTCATAAATAGGAAACCCTTGCAGCCAGAAATGTAATGATATTTGCACAGGCACTGTAGTGAAATAGAGAACAAGAAGTGGTGGACTTTATGGGGGTTGTCCAACGGTGGAAAATTTCTTAGGAATGGTTGAGAATTGGTTAATAAAATGAAAGGAGCAATACTCACCTCACCAATCCCCACTGCTCCTGCTCCAACACTTCCCTGGTCTCCTGCCATTTTCTACTTCCTTATCCCTGGCATTCTGCCAATCACTGGCTGTAGTGGTGATCCTCAGCCAGTGATTGGATGACCAGGTGGATCACCACCGCAGTCAATGATTGGCTGAGCTGTCAAGTCAAGAGGGACCAGGAACAGGAGACATGGGAAGCGTTGGGAAATTAATGAGGGTAGTACTGCCTCTTTTATTTTTCTTAAACCCATTCTGAGCCCTTTAAAATACATTTTTAACATCCAGCCAGCCTCTTTAAAGGTGTTATCTGCTCAGGAATTTTTTTTACAATGTGGAATTTGTATAAATTTGCCTATTTTATGGTCCAGGCTTTCAGAAAGCATGTACATGTATAATGTCTGCTGTTATTAATATTTAGCTTATCATCCATTACCCAGATAGAAGAAAAAGGTACCTCAGAAGCTTCCAAATAGAAAAAGACTAATCCCAAATTTGAGCTTCCCCACTTCAGTAAGTGGCATTTATCATGTAGAGAAACTTAATACAAGCCACTTAATACTGTATTGTGATTCTCCCTATTGCTTCCTTTGCTGGCTGGATTCATTTTTCTATCACATTATACACTGCTCGTTTCCATGGTTACAGACCACCCTGCAATCCAGCATCGGTGGCCGTGCTTGCACACTATAGGAAAAAGCACTAGCCTATGTGAGCTCCCATGGTCCCGGCCACCAGAGAGGCTGATGCTTTTTCTTATAGTGTGCATGCACGACCACCACTGATGGATTGCAGGGTGGTCTGTAACCATGGAAACAAGCCGTGTATAACGTGATGAAAAAACAAATCCAGCCAGCAAAGGAAGCAATATGGATAATAACAATATATTAGCAAGTGGCTTGTATTAACTTTCTCTACATGATAAATGCCACTTACTGAAGAGAGACAACCCCTTTAACCCAAGCACGAAGAGCCAGAATTTCTTCACTTTGGTTTATGAACGTTAATGTTTTCTGCATGCATCGAGAAGTAATCATTTGAAAGCGGAAATGTATTTACCACTACAAATTGGCTCCATACCCCACGAAGAAAACTCGCTGTAGGGTTTTTTATTTTGTAATAAGGATCAAGAACATTGATCAGATGTTGGCAAATGCCCACCGAACCTCCTTAAAAATATTAATTTCATTAAACATATTGGTACTTGGATATGAAATGCCAATTCTGTAATCCACACTCAATCCCTTAATCCACTTCCAGCTTCAGCCCTTCTAAACCAATAAAGAGATGCACAGATGAAAGCATTTGCACATTGGTTGGGCTTTAGAAAATGATGTTTACAGTGCTTTATGCAATCCTTCTCAATAGACTGGTATTGTCATAGAGACTTTGCATAGATCTAAACCACCCTCCACATATCACTTAGTAAGAGGTTTGATTAGCAGTAGCTAGTAAGGAGATGATGAGACAGGTTGCGATTTCCTAAAAATTCCCAAATGACTTACCGCCCAGAGCACAGTAGGTTTTTTCATAGATGTTAATGCTGTATGCGTAATATCGGACTATATTTTATATGCTATTTTTAGATATTTTTGGCAAAAATTAGGAAATTCTGATTTGTCTCCTTTTTTTCATTCTCAGCACGGAAAAGGATATGCTAGTCAGAGCTACAGGACTTACCTGAAGCAGCATGATTTGCACAAGTTGACCAACAAAAGCATCAACTTTTCAACTTCATTACCCTGGCCATACAGTCTGGTATAAAAGAAGGGATGAAAGTCTGCTGCTGAAGGCATGGCCAAAATAAGGACCTTTCTGCTCTCAGCAGGCCTGAGAAATGAGTTGAAATGTGAAGAAGAACTGTAGAAACTGAGGAGGCGAGCGACCTTGCCTCACTTATCAGTGTGTGCCTGTTTACAGCACTATATATCTTTCTTTCTCCAAAACGTCACTGAGCCCTTTAGATGTTTCTAAACACCACAAGAAGCCAATCGTACAGATAGAACATGCATTATAAATGCAATATCACTGTTTTAAACTTGACTGTTTTATATCATTTTTTTTTTGTGTGATGAAGTGTTAACCCAAATTATCCAAACTTTACAAGACAGATTGTGATCATGTTATGTTCACCTGTGGGTCATAAAAGGAAAAAAAAAAAAGAAAAAGAAAAAAATATTGTTTATCCACAGACCCATGGAATATCAAGGACATTCTGTAGTTTATACACCGTGTTGCAAAGTGTTTACTGTACTATTTCGAAGCTTCTAAATAAATATAAAGTATATATATATATATATTATATATAATTTTCTGAAAAAAGTGGTACAATTTAATTGATTTATATAGCCCACAAGGTAAAAAAAATATATAAAACGAATTCAGGTCCTAAATTATTTATTTGTTGATATAATTATTAAATAGCGTTTCTTAATAATAGATTTGGACCAACTCCTGTTCACCCTGCTAAAAGAAGCTGTAAGCTACATCAGATTTGTACGGAACTTTAAATACCAAAGATGCAGCTTTCAAGATTGAGCACTATGACCTACTATGGCGTATTTTGATCTTCCTTATTTTATCCTGTGGATTTTAATTTTACAGCTAAGTTTTATAAATAAAAAAAAATAGCAAAAATGGGTACTGATCTGTAAATGTTGTCAAGATGACACTGGATATTCTGTACAGTTTGAAATTGTAAAATATGTACCTGAAGATTACTATTTTGAAAGATTAGCCCCAAATCATATAACTTACACGTATCTTTCTCTAGCATAGTTTTGTGGAAACTTGAAAAATATATATATCTTCTAATCTTGCCTAGAAATGTTTTTTAATAGACAAATCATGAAACATAGTGTTTTCCAATTCATTTTTTACACAGCAAGATTTCAAGTTAGGATCATTTCACATTATTATTAAACACTTCAATATTATCTGTGTCTATGATAATATTTTTTCATGGTAAAATTGTAAAATATCTATATATATATATATGAAGAGTTATATGTTTTATTAAAGAAAACGAGTGGCTCATAAGGACAATCATTTTAAATTTAACTTGAACTTCCATGTCAAAAAGTTCAAATATCATCAAAATATTAAAATGTTATTATTTTTATTTTATTTTTTCATATTCCAGTGTGTTTGTTGTAATTCTTTGTCAATATTTTATATTTAAATATGTCATAAGAGTTATTGACTAGATGTCGTATTGAACTTGTTTACAAAAAGCAATAGTTTTGATTGTATTAGCAAATGGTATGGAATGCGGATATATATATATATATATATATATATATATATATATATATTGTATTTCGCTTAAGGCTAGGACTATGTGAGGGAACCACTAATGTTGCCTGATGAGTAATAACATCCACCGTTTCAGATCATCTGCCAATGGCCAGGGAAGTGCAGTGTATAATCCTTGCTGAATGGCATTACTAAAAGCTATGGACACATAGGGTATAGAAAAGTGATATTTACATAAGTAAAATAAGTAGCACTAAGTTTCAGGCTGGATGTGTCTTTCCAATGCTGGATGTGAGTTCTGTGGATTCAGAATGCTTCTGCCTTCACTAGCTGTCATGTACTTGCACAGTTTCATTTCGGTACTGATATCTCGTTCTACATCCCATGAAGGATCTGTTCTCTACTGTGACAACAGACACCAATGCTGTGGAGAGTGTGATTTCCACCCCAGTCTGCCATGCGCTCCCTCTTTACACAGATATACTGCCTGTGTAATACACTTGCCCCCTTCCTACTGCCATGTGTGCTCTTCTATACTGTGATATAGTATATATGTGAAAAAGGTGCACAGACTCTACAGCAATAAAGTGGCAGGACATTTTTAATGCCGACTATTTAGAAAGAAAATGAACAAATTAAGTGCCAAGGTGTCCATAGCATTTAATGTTATCAGCAAAGTATCACTAGAATGGATAATCATATAAAAGTGGTTGTTTCATCTCAAAAACCACTTTAAGTATGCCTAATTAAGGCACATGGACATCATAGAGGGATTCTGTTGCTCCTGACCCCGTCTCTGAGTCAGAGTATCGAACTAGTTAAGGCTTTGTCTCACTTCATCAAAAGGCAGCACTAATGTATTGTGATTGTCTGTATTGCTTCCTTTGCTTGGTAACAAAAAATTTTTCGTCACATTATACATGGCTTGTTTCCATGGTTACGACCACTGTGCAATCCAGCAGCGGTGGTCTTGTTTGCTCCTGGACTATGCTCCCTCCCGCGGTCCCAGCCACCAGAGAGGCCTGCGCTTTTTTCCTACATCGTACAAACACAGCCACCGCTGCCGGATTGCAGGGTGGTCTGTAACCATGGAAACAAGCCGCGTATAACGTGATGGAAAAACGAACCAAGCCAGCAAAGGAGGCAATAGGGACAATCACAATACATTAGTCAGTGCCTTGTATTAACTTTCTCTACCTGATAAATGCCATTTGCTGAAGTGAGACCATCTATGTCATGGTCACCCAATTCATTTAAATGGCCTTATGTAATACTACATTTATGGCTGCTACAGGGTAAAGAACATCTGCTTTTTTTGTCAGGGGTCTCTCTAGATGCCCAGTATTAAAGAGATTTTCTGCGATGAGACAACTGATTTAATAAAGTTTGGTTTGGAATATCCTTCTCTAAACACGTATGGCTGATGTAAATCTATTAAACATACGGTTGCTTAAACAGGTTTCTCTTTTACTGTCGCCTAAGCAGATGGAGAAACAGATGTAGTAGACCTGAGTTGGTCATTAGCTTTATTTATAAGGAAACCATCTCTCATATTTTGGTGTTTCATGGCCAAGATAAAAATAAAAGCAGTAAGTGCCGGCCAGCGTTGGACGGACTTAAAGGGGTTGTCTCACTTCAGCAAATGGCATTCATCATGTAGGGAAAGGTAATACAAGGCACTTACTAATGTATTATTATTATCCATATTGCCTCCTTTGCTGGCTTGATTCATTTTTCCGTCACATTATACACTGCTCGTTTCCATGGTTATGACCACCCTGCAATCCATTAGTGGTGGGGGTGCTTGCACACTATAGGAGAAAGTACTGCCTCTCTGGTGGCGGGGAGCGTGCATTGGCCAGAGCTTTTTCCTATAGTGTGCAGGCACCGCCACCTCTTCTGGATTGCAGGATGGTCGTAACCATGGAAACATGCAGTGTATAATGTGATGGAAAAATGAATCCAGCCAGTGAAGGAAGCAACATGGATAATAACAATACATTACTGTGTCTTGTATGAACCTTCTCTACATAATAAAAGCTGTTTGCTGAAGGGACACAACCCCTTTAAGGAAATATCCGAGCAACTGGCACTTGGCCATTTCTGTTACTTTGCATCTCCTGGCTGGCGCTTACTCTGGTTATTGCAATCTCATCCATGGAAGGCCAAGATAGAGAAACCCCTTTAATTTAAGATAATGCAATAAGATTACGTACAGTATGTAAGACCACTGGATGACACAGTGAAGCATATTTCTGTAATCACACCTTGAGTACTTCCATTACTCATTGAACTAGTAGAGGTGCTCTATTGTGTTACTTCAATACCTCAGCTCTATTACATCTGTAATTTCTAGGCTTGTAAAGTATACACTGTTTTTACTACTATTGAACATTACATGAAACTGAAATGTAAAGGGGTTAAATGCCCCTGTGGGACATTTGCTTATATCATAGGACACATAATGATGTGATGGGCTGAAAGCAAATACTACCTTACTTTTTATATTCTCTTGGTATTCTCCAGGGTACACTAGTTTACTGTCACTACAAAGTGGAGTTCAGGATCAGCCTGCCACCATGTAGCGTCATTTAACGTCTATACCCAAAAGCCACCATGCTGAGACATTAGGATGATTGAAGTGTTTGGCTTGAACGCAACATAACATTTTTACGTTGATAGATTGAATCGGATGGAACCATTCAGAGCAGAAGTCTTCCCCAGAAATATGCAACTGCACACCTACATAGAGTTGCATGCATACTCCCATTTCTATAAATATACTGTACCATATCAAATATTTTGCGGGATCCATTTCCTTCGAAAAACATAGTCAACTATGCTTTTCAATGCAGTTTTTAAAAAGGTACACCGATATATTTAATTCAACTGAATGCCAAAAAGACCCTCTTTGGGCATTGCTGGCTCATACCTGACCCATGAGCTGAATATACAACACAAACGCAATAGGACTACAGCTATCACCATACCATAGCATCACACACAGGAAGATACAGGGCAAGATCAAACTGACATTGAGCCAGTTACACACTTGTGTCTCATGTACTGTAATTCATACCGCATTGTGTCATTATGAAAAACATACAATAAGTGTAACCAAAAGAGCCACTTTTTTTGGAGTGATATAGTGTCTGTCATGTAAAAACAATTCTGTCTTAGATGTCTTAAATTACATTGTTTTCTCCAATTATTTTGTTTTATAAAAAAAAGTACAAAAAATAAATAAATAGGTTGTGTAGTGGATAATACACGTTTAAATATTACAGAAGCGTTACATGCAGTATGTGACTTCTATATAATTTAGTTTAGACTTCTTCTTTTGTACAATATATGTATATTTGCACATGATGCCAATATAATTAGGTGAATTAATGAAATACTAACACTACTTCTTCCTCTTACCATCCAGGTTTTATATTGTGTAAATAAACACATTTATGTGGCCTTTGTCCTATATTTCAGTCCAGATCACTGTGTTAGCGATCTTTTACAACTTAACAAAACAGACCAAGGAGCTTTTTCTGTATGTGTCTTAAGGCATTTACTGCGATACTAGTCAGATGTGTTATGTTTTATGTGCGTTTTACATTTTTTATTTCATCTATGACATTGTTACAGCCTTCATATTGATTCATATGAAATAGATACAAAAGAAGTATTTTTATTGCAAGCTGCTAAGACAGTACAATGTTCTATATTGTGCTCTTTTTTGACTGTATAAAATGCAGTGAGTAACCATATTAATAAATCAAAACTATATCAGTAGTCTTTTGCAACTCTAACTTTTAAAAATTAAATGCTAAAGAATATATATATATATATATATATATATATATATATATATATATATATATATATATATAATGTGTGTTAAAAAAGTTGAAGAGCAGCACACAAATCAAAGCTGGTGCAATTCCTTGAAAGCAGATCACGGACCCGGTCCGGTTAGATATATGCAAAAAAGGCCAAGGCAGCACTCAAATGTCCGTGAAAAAAAGGGGTATTTTATTCACCCATGTGGTAACAGCAACGTTTCAGCTCACTCCATGGAGCCATGGCTTGACAAAGGCTCCATGGAGTGAGCTGAAACGTTGCTGTTACCACATGGGTGAATAAAATACCCCTTTTTTTCACAAATATTTGAGTGCTGCCTTGGCCTTTTTTGTTTTTATATATATATATATATATATATATATATATATATATATATACACACAAAATCAGTAGATATTTTATTTATGGATTGAAAAATTATTATGATTGAAAATAATGAAAAAAATAATTTTACTGCAGATTCCCCTCCAGTGTCATGTATCAATCTCTTCTGTGTGCCCTCTGGGAAGGCTGACCTATGGTCTGTTGTGATCGTGGCAGGCAATTTCTAGCTAAAGTAGTGACATCACTATGATGTGTAATGAGTGCAGTGGTCACCTGGCATGGTATCATGCTAGTGACTACAAAAGGAAACTGGAGCGGTGAGGAAAATGTGGCAGGGGTGTGGAGCAGAAGTAGAAAGGTGAGTATATTACAACGTTTGTTATTGTTTAGTTTTGAGCCTAGAGTTATCTCCCAGGGAAAAAGAAGATTCTTACTAGCGCTATCTTTTAGAAGTTGATCTCTATGAGTCACGTCCAACCTTTTAGCAAGCCTTGGCCATTACAAGGGAAAATAACCAAGCCACATATCCATCCGCACACAGCTGTTTGCTCTTCATCCGTATGGAGTAGGATTCAGGCTGGCTGAGTGAGATGCCTTGGATGTAGCTTGGGTGCATACTAGCTATGTAAAGAGACTTAGTGGCAATGCTTCATGGGAAAATAATATAGGTATCTCCCAGGTTGCCATAGAGCATTGTCAGTCTCCACACACAGTTGGTCTCCTTAAATCCTAAAAATCTCTTCAAACAGTACCGATTGAACCCAATTGACCAAGAGGCCCCACAAAGCTCAGAGCCACAGGTTTAGGCAATAGGCAAGATCTTAACAGAAGAAACCTCATTATGTTTGCTACCAACAGGTCATATTGTAATGTACTTTACAAGTAAGTTCCCATTATTGGTTGTAGTGTCAAAATGCAAAATGAGTTTGTATATCTAATACAGTAAAACTTAGAAATACCCAATGCTTCTTAAAAGTTACATTTACTAGATTTTCCAAACCAAAGAAAAAAATGTTAAATAATCTAAATTGGTCATAGTTTACAAACTTACTATACCATGGTTCACATGTTTCCAAAGACTAGCATTGTGATTTTCCTCTTTCCATGACAGGTATTGCTTTTTCCAGCCTGCACAATTATCAGTTTCTTCGTATTATCTAAAAATGTTACTTTAGATTTGACAATTATTGTATTCATCTTTTTCATTTGCATTTCTATGTTCCACAAAATTACTTGTTATTTCATACTTTTACATATGAATAGTGACATAATATCTAATAGACTTTACTTTTGCAATAAAGAAAGAAATATACAATTTCTCATTTAGATATCTCTCCTTTTAGTTATCTTTCTGAACTGTCCATTGTATTACATTATATATATATCCTACATTATAACGTAGGTTTTATAGTTTTGTAAATGTTTGAAACACCATAAAGATATAACTGATTTATTGACTATTTTGTCTATCATGTTTTTTAAACGTTAATTATTTGATTAGCTTGGCCTGCAGGTTACACAAATAGAACGCCTATATTAACCGACCTATAAGGGCCACTCATATCAAACACAACTCCTACAAAACCAATGTGTATACCCAAGAATAATACATGATCCAAAATCATCTTAAAATAATGTATTCTTTATTAAATCATCATATTAAGAACATATAAAAAAGAGTCCACACTGCATTGATTAAACAAAAAAGTGAGGGACTACTGGAAAGGCTAGCAACAATTACATACCACATTAGGGAAGGCTGACATTAAAACAATATTGAAATCTACCTACTCCACAGAGATAGGCCCAAGTACAAACAAGTCTCAACTATTGTCCAACCCTTGGACTAAAGACAAGGACAGAATGTGAGCCAAAAAGTATATCTACCATACCAGTGTCCATCACTCACCCAACGTGTTTCATCGACAGGCTCACATTCTGTCCTTGTCTTTAGTCCAAGGGTCGGACAACAGTTGAGACTTGTTTGTACTTGGGCCCATCTCTGTGGAGTAGGTAGATTTTAAGATTGTTTTAATGTCAGCCTTCCTTTATGTGGTATGTAAGTGTTGCTATCCTTTCCAATGGTCCCTCGCTGTTTTGTTTCATCAATGCAGTGTGGACTCTTTCTTGTAAGTTCTCAATATGATGATTACATAAAGATGAAAATATTTTGGATCATGTATAATTCTTGGGTATACACATTGGTTAGGTTACAGAAATAGGAAAAGCTTGTGTGGACTGACCAATACATTTATTCAGTTCTGATTGCTAAGTTGAAAAGGATCTAAATATAAAAACAATATATAAATATAGAAAAATAATTGTTAAAAAAAGAAAGAAACCAAGCAAAAAATTCAAAAAGGGTAACACCGAGACCACATGGCTAACCCAATCCTTGTCCACCCAAAACTATACATTTATTTCAGTTTGACTTGTGTTCATGTTACCCCTAATAGCATCATCATCAAGTAGAAATATACAGTATGGTACAAAATAATGTCCTGTGTACCAAGAAAAAGTCACATTTTTTAGATACCCAAATAGTACCAAAGTAGAAAGAAAACAATCTTGGCACTATGCTTTTCTTATCATTCCGTGCCAGCTGAGACAGTGCAGGAATTACTTTCCTATAATTGCAACCACATTGCTTATTTCTATCCAACCTAAAGACTTATTTTAAGCCTTTTGTATTTCGCTTTTCTACTTTTCCTGTCCCTGCTTTTTCTTTTCACCTACTCAATTTTAGAGTTTTCATTTAAAATAAATGGAATTCAAAATTTCAATATTTTTGTAAATGCATTCATTACTTATCTTGAAGTAATCTTAAAGTATAGTCCGTATTGTAGGTCACAGCTGCATTCAAAATTCGTCAGGCTTCAGACTTGAAATCTTGGCACATTTGCTGGCTCTGGTAATTTGTAGTCTTGACACTAAGAATTGTACAGTAATGTGATTTAGGGAAAACTTCCTTCTGCGTCACAGAAGCTCCTTTCGAGGGGATGGTCAGTTTCAATGTCAACAACATGTGACCGCAGCGGTCAGTCACTGGCAGTGATGCAGATGTATTTTTGAAGTGATGTCACCACTCCAGCTAGGATCTGTCAGGTAAATAATAATCTATTCCTTTTTACAGGTTGATACCCTGAGTTGTTTCGTTCCCTCCAAAAACTGGACAACCCCTTTAAGGTGGATTCTTATATAGATTTTCTGAAGTTTATACTGACATTTTGAGTTTTTGATTCATTTTTGGTACATTTTTTTTCAAAATGCCACCTCCAGATGTTAGCTGCAAGTCTATGGTAATTTTGAATTTTAAAATGCAATTACTGTTGTTTATTTTATTTTTTTACTTTTGATTATATGGCATGTTTTTATAAGTGTATTTTCCATACACTTATCTATAGGGTAATGAGACAGGGTCGGGACAGGGTATTTTGCTGCCCAAGGTGGAGCTAATGCATCCCCCATACTCTTGTATGCCCCCCAGTACTGCTTATATATATATATATATATATATATATATATGTGTATACAGTTGCAAGAAAAAATATGTGAACCCTTTGGAATGATGCCCAAATTGGTCATAAAATGTGATCTGATCTTCATCTAAGTCACAACAATAGACAATCACAGTCTGCTTAAACTAATAACACACAAATAATTAAATGTTACAATGTTTTTATTGAACACACCATGTAAACATTCACAGTGCAGGTGGAAAAAGTATGTGAACCCTTGGATTTAATAACTGGTTGAACCTCCTTTGGCAGCAATAACTTCAACCAAACGTTTCCTGTAGTTGCAGATCAGACGTGCACAACGGTCAGGAGTAATTCTTGACCATTCTTCTTTACAGAACTGTTTCAGTTCAGCAATGTTCTTGGGATATCTGGTGTGAATCGCTTTCTTGAGGTCATGCCACAGCATCTCAATCTGGTTGAGGTCAGGACTCTGACTGGGCCACTCCAGAAGGCGTATTTTCTTCTGTTTAAGCCATTCTGTTGTTTATTTACTTCTATGCTTTGGGTTGTTGTCCTGTTGCAACACCCATCTTCTGTTGAGCTTCAGCTGGTGGACAGATGGCCTTAAGTTCTCCTGCAAAATGTCTTGATAAACTTGGGAATTCATTTTTCCTTCGATGATAGCAATCCATCCAGGTCCTGACGCTGCAAAGCAGCCCCAAATCATGATGACCCCACCACCATACTTCACAGTTGGGATGAGGTTTTGATGTTGGCGTGCTGTGCCTCTTTTTCTCCACACATAGTGTTGTGTCTTTCTTCCAAACAACTCAACTTTAGTTTTATCTGTCCACAGAATATTTTGCCAGTACTGCTGTGGAACATCCAGGTGCCCTTGTGCAAACTGTAAACATGCAGCAATGTTTTTTTTTGGACAGCAGTGGCTTCCTCTGTGGTATCCTCCCATGAAATCCATTCTTGTTTAGTGTTTTACGTATCGTAGATTCACTAACAGGAATGTTAGCATATGCCAGAGACTTTTGTAAGTCTTTAGCTGACACTCTAGGATTCTTCTTCACCTCATTGAGCAGTCTGCTCTGTGCTCTTGCAGTCATCTTTACAGGACGGACACTCCTAGGGAGAGTAGCAGCAGTGCTGAACTTTCTCCATTTATAGACAATTTGTCTTACCGTGGACTGATGAACAGCAAGGCTTTTGAAAATACTTTTATAACCCTTTCCAGCTATATGCAAGTCAACAATTCCTAATCGTAGGTCTTCTGAGAGCTCTTTTATGCTCTTTCATTCACATCAGGCAATTCTTCTTGTGAAAAGCAAACCCAGAACTGGTGTGTGTTTTTTTTTATAGGGCAGGGCAGCTGTAACCAACACCTCCAATCTCATCTCATTGATTGGACTCCAGTTGGCTGACACCTCACTCCAATTAGCTCTTAAAGATGTTTACATGGTGTGTTCAATAAAAACATGGTAACATTTAATTATTTGTGTGTTATTAGTTTAAGCAGACTGTTATTGTCTATTGTTGTGACTTAGATGAAGATCAGATTACATTCTATGACCAATTTGTGCAGAAATCCATATCATTCCAAAGGGTTCACATACTTTTTCTTGCAACTGTATATATATATATGAACTGTATATATAAAAATGAAAAAGGGCACCACTCCAGAAAAATATTTAAAAGAAAATCCTTTTATTCACCCAGTGGTTCAGCTCAGCAATAGAGCCTTTCTCAAAGAAAGTTGTTTTGAGAAAGGCTCTATTTCTGAGCTGAAACGTCGCTGTACCACTGGGTGAATAAAAGGTTTTTCTTTTAAATATTTTTCTGGAGTGCTGCCCTTTTTTGTTTATTTATATATATGAGAAAGGCTTCATGTTGGAGCCGAAACGTTGCGTCACCACTGGGTGAATAAACAGTTTTCTTTTTTCACTATACCGGAGTGCTGCTCTATTTTTTATTTATTAAATCGTTTTTTTTACACAATAAAAGCACACAGAGCTATGGGGACTGGGTATTGCGGATGTGCTAGCGGCCATCTAGCAACCCATGTCCTCAGTTCTATACCCAAAATCCTGGTGACAGGTTCCCTTTAAATGCAGATCTGGTCTATATTGCATTCTGTAATATACGATAAATAAGTGTTCTGGGGTAAACAGGCTATAAGATTGTTATGTTACATATTTTATATGAAAATTGCTAAAATTAAAAAGAAAATCACAAGTCGATCTTGGCAACAATTTACTCTATGATTATAGAATGCCCTATAACTATTAGGTGTCTAGACCTTTGTGCACTACTGTCCCCCTGACTACTAGCTGGGCTGTCCTCTCAGCTGTTAGGAAGGGCATTATCGGCTAGGGCTGCCATTTCTGAGACTAACACCCTTGTCTTATCACCCAAATTAGCAACTATGTTTGAGAGCACAGTTCCTTGGACCTATTTCTTCTCCTGACTACATTAGCCCAGCTACCTTCCTGCTCCTTCTGATCCTTATCGCCAACCTCCACTTGTACCCCACTAACACCCTCAGTGTTGCATTTTGCTCTTCTAGATCTCTAATGTGAGCTTCCAGATGGGCTCACATCTGTCAGAGCAGTATTCACCCTGGACCGCCTGCTCCAGTTGTGTGTCCATGTATCAAAGTGTGCTCTGAAGAAACCCTCCAGTGCTGCTAGCCATTATCCCAAGTACATCAACAGTGAACAGTAATGGGAAAGTAAAGTACTTACAAGGACTTCAACTCCTGCTTTAATGCTGGCTATTTAACACCACATATTTATTAGTCACTTAGTGCAGCAGACACACAGGACAGCAGGCTAGCAAGCTCAGTGGAGCCAATATCAGCGGCTTAGACTGGAAATCAGTTCTTCATGTCCTTGTGCTGCTTTCTTCCAGCAAAGGTATGGAGTAGGTGAGCAGACTCATTCAAATTGAATTGTGGGCTATTGGTTGAAATGATGTACTTCATCTAACATGAAGAAATCTTGAATTCTAGATCCTCCAAAACATGTACATGTGAATAATGACAGCAACTCTTTTTACAAGCTGTATTTTTAACCTCTTAAGGACATGTACAGGTCAGTTGTGACCACAATATCTAAGGCGGCTTTCCCCTGAAGAGTTATGATCCTGGGACCTGAATGGCTCCCCTGAGCTGTTCATTCCTTCTGAAGGATACGAGGCTACCACAGCGATAGTTGCAATGAATGATCCATAGGCTGCAATGATATTTCACTGCAGTCTATGGGACAAGCAATCTAATGATTTCCCTTTTAGGGGACATAATGTAAGTGCAAAAATAAAAAGTTTTTAAACATATAAAAAATATAAAAATTAAAAATCACCCACCATTCCCCATATTAAATAAACAAAAAACATAAACATTATCATTGCCATATCTGAAAATGACAGAACAATTAAATTATAAATGCATTTATCCCATACAGTAAGCACTTTTATGGAAAAAAAAATATCAAAATGGTATCCATTCCTGATTTTAGCTTCCAAACTGCATCAAGAAACCTGACCCTGTGTTTTTTTTCTAATATGGATGGAAAAAAAAATTAACAAACAGAACACAGTTAGGCTTCCTTCACACGGGCGTCATGTTTTGGCTCGCCCCGGGTGCAATGCGTTTTGCACGCGCGTGATAAAAAGCTGAATGTGGTACCCAGACCCGAACTTCTTCACTGAAGGTCAGGCTTGGGTTCGGTGTTGTGTAGATGTAATTATTTTCCCTTATAACATGGTTATAAGGGAAAATAATAGCATTCTTAATACAGAATGCTTACTAAAATAGGGCTGGAGGGGTTAAAAAAAAAAGGACCTGTGGTGATGTCACTGCGCTAATCACATGGTCTATTACATTATCCATCACCGTGGTGATGGACCATGTGACGGACCATGTGATGAGCGCAGTGACGTCACCACAGGTCCTTTACCCAGGTCCAGAAGAAAGAGAAGCCGGGCTGCGCGAACAAGTGGATTAAGGTGAGTTAAATTATTTATTTATTTATTTTAACCCCTCCAGCCCTATTTTAGTAAGCATTCTGTATTAAGAATGCTATTATTTTCCCTTATAACCATGTTAAAAGGGAAAATAATATAATATTCGGGTCCCCATCCCGATCATCTCCTAGCAACCATGCGTGAAAATCACACCGCATCCGCACTTGCTTGCTATTTTCACGTTGCCCTATTCACTTCTATGGGGCCTGCGTTGCGTGAAAAACACACAAAGTAGAGCATGCTGCGATTTTCAGGCAACGCACAAGTGATGCGTGAAAATCACCGCTCATGTGCACAGCCCTATAGAAATGAATGGGTCCGGATTCAGTGCGGGTGCAATGCGTTCACCTCACGCATTGCACCCACGCGGATATCTCGCTCATGTGAGGCCTTAGAGACAAAAACTGATGAAACACAGGTTTTTGAAGACAGTACACAAATAAGTTTTCCATTACTCATCTGATTGTGCATTAAGGCTTTACTAACACCAACATTTTTTTGGCTTTTTTTTTACCTATAAAAATTGCGTTTTTATTTTGGTTGCCCTTTTTGTTGTAAACATTTTCTGCATGCATTTTTCCCTATACAGAAACCTATGAGAAAACTTTATAAAATACTAGAGCAGGTTTGTATTGAAATGCTACCCTCTCTTTGAAATGATTTATCAACCTTTTAGCGATTTAAAAAAAAATTGTCTCAGTGATGAATCTAACCACGCCCCTTTTCACGCCTAACATTTCAAAAGGTGGTATTAAACGGCAAAAAGTCACAATGTTTGGTGCAAGACTGCACTTGTGTCAACATTTGTGAATTTTTACATCAGATTTCTGGCGTACAAGGTTAATATACACCGCCTTTTGGTTTTTAGCCACATTAGAAAGGAGGCGTGACTTAAACATGGTTTCTTGGTTGCCTAAATGTTGCCTAAAATGTTTTTGCCAAAATGTGCCAAAGTTTTGTGTGTTTCAAATTTGAAAGAAACAAAAACAAATTAAAAGTTGATTTAAACTTTTAATGCGGGTTTACACGAGCCAACCGGAAAGATGATTGTTGGGATGGAAGCGTTCCTTCCCGATGGTCGGCTGCTCGCTCAATGAAGAAGAAAGCTGCATATACATGCAGCAATCTGCTTCACAGTATAAGGGCTCATGCACACGACCGTGTGCTGCCCGTGGCCGTATTGCGGCCCTCATATGGCGGGCCCGCAATACTCGGGCATCGGCCGTGTGCATCATGAATCGCGGACCCATTATCTTCAATGGGTCCGCAATCCGGGAGATGCGGAACAGAGGCACGGAGCGGAATCCCACGGAAGCACTACGGAGTGCTTTCGTGGGTTTTCTGGCCATGCCTCCGCACCGCAAAAAAGTAGTGCATGCACTACTTTTTTGCGGTGCGGACAGATTGCGAACCTATTCAAGTTGAATGAGTCTGGATCTGTCTGCGGCTGCCGCATGGATGTTGCCGTGCATTGGGGACCGCAAATTGCGGTCCCCAATGCACGGAACGGCAAGCACACGGTCGTATGCATGAGCCCTAAGGATGAGGGATTGCTATTGCGGTCACTTGTCCCAATACTGTTTCTGGGCAGCAGATCGCTGTTTAACCCTTTTACCCCCAGAGATTTTGTTTTTGCGTTTTCGTTTTGCGCTCCCTGCATTCCCAGAGCCATAACTTTTTAATTTGTCTGTTCACATAGCCATATGAGGGCTTGTTTTCTGCGGGACAAGCTGCACTTTCCAACGCCACCATTTAATATTGCATATGATGGGGAAATTTTTTTCAAATGGGGTAAAATAGCAAAATTCCACCACAGTTTTACCGATTTTTTATTTATGACGTTTGATGTGCGATAAAACTGACCAGTTACTTTTATTCTACAGGTCAGTATGAATCTGGCGATACCTTATATGCATAGTTTTTCTTGCGTTTTGATAGTGATAAAAAAATGTAAATGTGGGAAAAAAAATCAGTTTTATTTCTTTGTCGACATATTTTGACCCCTATACCTTTCTTGTAATTATGTGTATGGAGCTATATGGGGGGCTAATTTTTTGCGGGGCGATCTGAACTTTTCATTGATACCATTCTGGGGGGATGTATGACTTTTTGATCACTTTTTATAAAAATTTTTGTAGAAAATGAAGCGACCAAAAATGGCGAATCGGCCATTTGGATGCTTTTTTTTACGCTTTGCTGTTTGCCGTATGGGCAATATATTTTAATATTTTTATACTATGGGCGTTTTCGCACATCCATCACGACATCCACGATGTGTATTTTTTTCATTTTTTTTTGTTCTTTTATGTTTATTTTGGGAAAAGGATGATTATTATTATTATTTTTTTTTTACACTTCTTTATAGTTCCCATAGAGAACTATAACATGCAATCATTAGATTGCTATTCTCATAGACTCCAATGCACTAGCATTGGAGTCAATCAGAAAATTGCTTGTTTCCTATAGAGCCCTATTACAGGCAAGAGGTCCATACGAAATAATATGCAGCAGTCTCCTGTCATTCACAAAGACGGGCTGCTGCACACAAACTCTGGCTCCTCCGATCCCGCACGGGGTAGCCGTAGCACCACCAGAAGCACGTGTTTCGGTTTTCAGCACGCTTAGATGCCGTGGTCAGGATTGACCATGGCATCTGAGGGGTTAAATGTCCACGATCGGCATTACTGCTGGTTGTGGACATGAGCTGCGGGTGTTTGCTATAAGAAGCAGGTGGCCACCCGCGGCTATGGCGCCTGCAGCGCTCAGGAGCAGGCGCCATCTTTAAAGACCCGGCTAGCGCCGTACTATTATGGCACTGTTCGGGAAGGGGTAAAAGAGCACGATGTGCTGCCCAGAAAAGATGATTGGTGTGCCTGAATGAAGGATCACCCGATGAACAAGCGTTTTGTTCGTTCATCAGCTGATCGGCGCCACATTTAGAAGGACAGATTGTTGTTCGCAGGAAAGTTTGTTCCTGATAATCTGTCCGACAATCGAGCAGTGTAAATCCACCTTTAGCCAGGCTAAATACACCAGATTTATTCGATTCTTTTGACCTGATCCACTGTGCTAATTCTGGCAGCTGTCACCCCTCCTGACATGCCTATTTTAATAGTTACATGCATTCCCCACGTACTAACAATTCTGGAGCATCTATTCTTATGGCTCTATGTTGTGCCATTCCTTTATCTTTTGCACTAGAAGTTATGAATGAATTGCTATTAGCCTTCAGTAAGGGTACAGAGGGGAGGTAACCAGTTGGGGGTGTGTACCTGCACAGTCTGAAAATGGCAGCACTGATTGGATAGAGTCAGTCTGTGCAGGTACACGCCCCCAACTGGTTACCTCCCCTCTGTACCCTTACTAAAGGCTAATAGCAATTCATTCATAACTTCTAGTGCAAATAATAAAGGAATGATACAACATAGAGACATAAGAATAGATGTTCCAGAATTGTTATTACATGGGGAATGCATGAAGCTATTAAATCAGGTGTGGTGAAATGTCCTCTTTAAAGACGGTCTACATGTCTGCCCTGTCTAACTAATAGTAACTCTCTCTTTAACACTAACAAATCTGTCATTAGCGCTGTCTTTAGTGCGTCTCATATTTCCCTATTTCCTCACAGCTAACACCTGGTGACAACATGTGAAAAAAATAAATCTCAATCATCTCTCTGGAAAGGCGTTGTGAGATGAGGGTGTTGATCCCTCTGTATACTTATCTTCATTTGTTTTGACACCATTTTAAATCCTTTTGTTGTTGCTAGCCTTGTATTTCCACAAACCCCAAATATATGGGGATGTATTGAAATTACAAATCCATTTGTCCCATTATTAATGGTGCTTGACCATTGATACCTAAAGGGTTATTTTTATTGTACACTCTTACCTTTAGTATAGAGGTCTTCTTAGCTATCATCACACCCACGACTACAGACTTTACTTGAGAGTGTATGTTTTCGCTACCTATGGTTGGATGTAATCATATATAGAATATTTTTTTAGTATTTCTTTCTTCTTCTTCCTATTTTTCTCTCCCTACCCTTTATTATCGCTGACACGTGTCTTCTGTTAGCTAAAGCTTTATAATACCAGAACTATTGACATCACTAATTGCTTGACATTATGGGGGAATATCCCTTGTGCCGCTTAAGGATGCGCCTAATTTAGGACGAGGTGCACACCTCATCATAAATTAGGCGGGTTCTCCTGCAGTCTGTGGTGGAGATTTATCATTGTCTTTGCGTATAAGGTAAGTGTCCGTTAAAAAAGTTGCTTTTTGCCGTCCCTGCCACTTTTCTAAAAGAGCATAAATGAAGCCAGAAATCTATGGCAGCTTTGATCTGTTGTCGATTTCTGGTTAGATGCACGGACTGTGGGAGGATGCGCCAAATTTATGACAAGGCATAAATTAGGCCGGCGCATCCTCCAGCAGCGCAGTGGACATTAAGAAAGGCGCAGAAAGCTCCTCTTTGGATAAATCTCCCTCTGTGCGCCTAAACAGAAATAGATGGCAGCTCTTCTGAACTGTAGTACATTTATGGCTTCCTTTGCACCAGAAAACTGGCGTAAGTGAAGATATATATGTCTGGAAGACTGGCCACGCCCCCTTCACCCCCTTGCCACGCCCCCTTTAGAAAAAGTGACAAGGACGGAGTAAAACGGATAGATATGACAAGTCACAGTTAAAAAAAAGTCACATCATTTTTTTTGGTCTTTTTTGTTGCTGTGGCTCCGCAACATGTAAGCCCAGGGTGGAACAGAGTTTTTAATATTTTGTTGCTTACCAGGAAATCAGCTGCCGCATATTAACCATTTCTCCTTCTCAGACACATTACTACTAATGAGCTCCATTGATTTCCATCTGCAGTTGAACAAAATGGTCCTTTTAATTGAAACAAATGTCAGAAGACTGCACATGGAGAATAATGGATGCAAGCTGAGGCACACATTGTGAGAAGATAATGAAGGTTGTCTTAGCATATGTATTTCTTTAAATAGATATTAGTACTAGATCAGAATCCGTTCAATCAAATGGCAATGGATTTTTGAAGTGAGAACAAAAATTTCATTTCAAATAATGACATTTATAAATGTAAGCTTTAAAGGATGTATTATGGTGAAAATACACTCATTGACAGAAAAACAATGCAACAAGAAAGAGTTGTTAAAATCAATTGCAACTTTCCTTGTGTGAATGTAATTACATTTGTAAGGGCTCTTTCACACCTGCGTTGTTGTGTTCCGGCATAGAGTTCCGTCGTCGGGGCTCTATGCCGGAAGAATCCTGATCAGGATTATCCTAATGCATTCTGAATGGAGAGAAATCCGTTCAGGATGCATCAGGATGTCTTCAGTTCCGGAACGGAACGTTTTTTGGCCGGAGAAAATACCGCAGCATGCTGCGCTTTTTGCTCCGGCCAAAAATCCGGAACACTTGCCGCAAGGCCGGATCCGGAATTAATGCCCATTGAAAGGCATTGATCCGGATCCGGCCTTAAGCTAAACGTCGTTTCGGCGCATTGCCGCATCCGACATTTAGCTTTTTCAGAGTGGTTACCATGGCTGCCGGGACGCTAAAGTCCTGGCAGCCATGGTAAAGTGTAGTGGGGAGCGGGGAGCAGTGTACTTACCGTCCGTGCGGCTCCCCGGGCGCTCCAGAGTGACGTCAGGGCGCCCCAAGCGCATGGATCATGTGATCACATGGATCACGTCATCCATGCGCATGGGGCGCTCTGACGTCATTCTGGAGCGCCCGGGGAGCCGCACGGACTGTAAGTATACCGCTCCCCCGCTCCCCACTACTACTATGGCAACCAGGACTTTAATAGCGTCCTGGGTGCCATAGTAACACTGAACGCATTTGGAAGACGGTTCCGTCTTCAAATGCTTTCAGTACACTTGCGTTTTTCCGGATCCGGAGTGTAATTCCGGCAAGTGGAGTACACGCCGGATCCGGACAACGCAAGTGTGAAAGAGGCCTAAGTGATTACAATATTGGAGCGAAAAAGGAAAACGGTATAATTGAAAGGAGGCTCTAGGACCCTGTTGGGTCGCCTCCAGCCTGGATACAAGATAAGATACGGCTGGGGATGGAGTATACAGGATCTGTATGGTATCCTGTGGCACATTTGCCCACTGATGTTGTAGCTGGGCCTGTAGGTCCTGCAAACTTGTAGGTTGCCCAACCTGGCATCCTAACTGGTCCCAGAGCCCTTGATTGGCGATAAATCTGGCGACCGGGTAGGACAAGGAAGTGTTGCAATCTGGCAGAGGCAGAAAACCCTTGCTGTGTGTGGGCGAGCGTTATCCTGCAAAAAAATATCAGATGGAAGCCCTGCCGTGAGAAGCAATACATATTGATGTCCTGAGCTGTTATTGTCCCTGGCATGCTAACTGGCATTTTTGAGCAGGATAATGCTCGCCCACACACAGCAAGGGTTTCCCAGGAATGCTTCCACCAGATTTCAGCACTTCCTTGGCCTGCCCGGTAACCAAACGTGTCGCCAATTGAGCATTTATGGGACCAGCTGGGATGCCGTCTTAACCAATATTGGCACCAAACCTATAAAACCTATTGTTAATGGCCACAGAATATGTGGCAAATATTATACCACTCCATCCAATATGCTTACAGAACTGATTAAAGTGAAAGGTCTTTGGCTGAGAATAATATATGACACATACTCTGGTAAGCGATGCAGTCTACCGGCAGATTTCCAAGGACAACGCCGTACAACGTATAGTGGCAGTGCTTGGTATTACAGCTCAGCCCCATTGACTTGAATGGGGCCGAGCTGCAACGAAGCCTGATTTATAGTGATGTCACTGGTCTAGAAAGAGGCTGTGCCGCTCACGGCCTCCTCTAACGGCTGATTAGCAGGGGATCCCAGGTGTTGGACCCCCGCAGATCTGATACCGATGACCTATCCTGAAGACAAGTCATAAATATCTTTTCCTGGATAACCCCTTTAATCTAATGTGTATGACCACCCTTAGACTTGGTAAGTTAAGAAGACACAAATGATGAATCCCCATGTCAGCAAAATAAGAAACGGTATACTATATAAGCCGTATACTGTATTTGGGTAACTTTTCAGTGGAGGCTACAGGCTGATACTTTTATATACAGTATACCAAACATTATTTGATAGGTTCATTGCTAGAAATAGAGTCCTTGAAAGAATATGAACAAGTTGAACGTACAAGATTGCTACATGCAGACGGCTGAAATGTCACAACTTTGAATGACTTTCCTGTTATGCCAAATAACCGACCAGGTTTCATGGATCACCTTGAAATGCGGCCTAGTGAATTGTTGAGTGCATATACTTGAGGTTTCCTTTTTTTTTCTCCACGTGCTAGATCGATGAAGCCAGATCAATGTGTCTGTTCAACTCTGTCAGTGGCTCCTTGAATCTCATAGATTGTGAAAATAGCATTACAAGGTCAACGATGGAGTCGTCATTTGAATAAAAAACGAATCATCTTGGCAAACGCTGTGCATTGTGATAGGCAAATTAGGGAGCGTTAAAAGTTGTTCAGTCGGACCAAGAATTGAGAGAACGTTTTGGTAGTTCATTTGATATACTCTCCTGGCTTATTCATTCAATTGTGGATGATAGACAGAAGCCAGATTAATCTTAACTTCTAGCAAATTACAGTTCCAGAAAATAATTTGAGGTAAACTGTGAACCTCAGTCAGAGGTTATTTAATCCATTTAGATGGAAATTGCACTCGTAGAACAGTGGCAACATATCTGAGGCAAGGGAAGTCACTGAGCAGAAAGAAAACATAATAAAATCCAATAAATCGTGAGATGTTTATTAAAATGAAAGGAAATCATCATTCCATAAAGAAAAATACAATATTATAGATGGCAATATAGATAAAGTTGTAACATATACTATATTTGAAATCTAACCATTCAATTAAGGCAAAATCTGTATTTATATGTAGTTAGTAAATGTAAGGGAGCTACAAAAACACCAGAATAAGCACATGCATTTTTTTTATATTTTTTTTATTTTTTTTGTGCACCTGCTTTCTTTGTTTCAGCATTTTTAAAACAGTGGCCCAGGTTCACTAATGTGTCTGCACCTAAAATCTGTCTAATATAAAAAGTAGAGCAAATTGGCTCCATTTTGGTGTAATTTAAAGCAACTGTACTTTCTACACTTTTTATGACATGCTCAACAGGGAGGTGGGGCTTATAGGAAAGGGGTGGAGCTTCATTAGAAATGGGGTCAATGTGATTTCTTCATGGAGTTTTTCCCCTATAGAGAAGGTGATGTGAAAACACCTGAAAAAATGCCAAGAGCTACAGCATACTGTGGTTTTGAAAAGAACCTAGAAAGACAAAAAAGTATACCGAATGAAGAAAAATGTCAGTAGCAAAATAATGCGTGTGGGTCCTGTGTTTCATATTTCCCATAGACTTTCAGCTAACATCTGGAGCAGGGATTTTTATTGTGTAAAAAAGCACAACAAAAACAGGTACAGATTCTCAGATTCTGAACTGCAAAATTGAGCCTTTGAAACTTTTTGAGGGTCAGTTCTTGTGCAAAAATGTAGCAACTTTTGGCATTTTTATACCACTCCAGTTTTGAAAAGTCAGTGGGAATTGGGTGTGCTTAGCTATGTTAGTGAACTTCACTCCAGATTTATGACTGGGACTTTTCCAAAAAGTCACACAAAAAAAAAATAATCCCAAAGCCACTCCAGTGGCATAGAAAAATTGGAATAGCATTTCTAGACAAAAATGTTAAATTTAAAAATGAGCCAAATTTAACAATGTGGGAATTTCAATAAACTGACTTCAAATATCCCCCTCATGATAAATGTCTTATTGAATAGACATATACCGTTTATATGCAGTATCATTTAGAAGTATGTTCTGGGGACTGAATTTATTTGAGAATCTGATATTGGGTTTAGTGTTGAGTATAAATGTATTTGAAGTTCTGGTTTGTGGAGATAATTAAGGTTGGGGTCTTGCTTGGGGTCTAATAAATTTAGTGGTCTCATCTGAAATTATTTAGGGGTCTGGTCTAGAGCTTGACTTATTTTGGGGTATACATTTATCCAATGTATTTGGCCAGCTGTACATGAAGCCCTCCCAAACAGTAAAGCCGGATTTCAGCCTGAAAAGGATGGAGAGGATTGAGAGAAGCTATCGTGGAGGAGAAGAGTGCTGGAAGGAATAAATGGGGCGGTTAGATTCAAAAGTAAAGAACTAAGGCTAGGTCTACACAACGACATTTGTTGCGCGACAATTTTTATAATGATAGTCTATGGTGTCGCACTGCGACATGCCACATGCTGCAATGCAACAGTCGCAAAAAATACATTCGAAATGGATTTTTCTGCGACTGTCGAGTCACAGTCGCAGCATGTCGCCTGTCGCAGTGCAACACCATAGACTATCATTATAAAAACTGTCACGCGACATTGGTGCGACATCAATGTTGCGCGACACATGTTGTCGTGTAGACCTAGCCTAAATAGTTCAAGATTATATATCTAGTCACTGTATATTAGAGATAAATCCAAACATTATATGTAAAAATATATTGGCAATGTATGTAGGTAAAGCTTGTAGAAGACATTAACTTAACAAAAAATAGGTAGACATAATAAAATGTTAT
Source organism: Bufo bufo (assembly GCF_905171765.1). Classification (NCBI taxonomy): domain Eukaryota; kingdom Metazoa; phylum Chordata; class Amphibia; order Anura; family Bufonidae; genus Bufo; species Bufo bufo. The sequence continues at coordinate 623,800,702 of NC_053390.1, forward strand.
TTTTGTTTTGTTTTTTCTTAAACCCTTCAACCACCGTGATGTACCCAAAAGTCACAGTGGTTGAGGGAATGTATGGAGCAGGCTGCTACAGTGAGCCTACTCTATACGCAGCGAGTGCTGGCTGTATCATACAGCAGGCATCTGGCCGCAATGACAGAGAATGGCGATCCTGCCGAACCCTGTCATTTAACCCCTCAGGTGCTGCGATCAACACTGATTGTGGCACCAGTGAGGCAAGACAGAAAGATACGGCTCCTTCTGCCTTCTGCGAGGCAGTGAAATCACGGGGCTTCAATCAGTTACCATGGCAGCCTGAATGCTGCTGAAGCCTTCCAGGCCTGCCATGGTAAGCTCCCTGCTGCTCTGTGCACGAAGCACAGCTCAGCAGGGACAGTGTAAAAATCCTATTCACCCTAATACATCTCTATTAGGGTTAATAGTACAATGGATCAAATGATCCCAGGTTGAAGCCCCCTAGGGGACTGATAGTTATTAAAGGGGTTAGCCCATGACTAATCTAAAAAAAGAAAATCAGACATATAGTACATAACAAGCTCTTTCTAACAAAACCAGAACCAGCCCTGTACCTCACCTGGATGCAGAGATCTCCACATTCATTGCTCTGCTAGATTTATATCAAACTGAAAGCTCAAGGGGAGTGTCTTTTCTGCTGCAGCTAAGGGGGCGTGTCCATGTCCACGTCTATCACAGCTCAGGAGGCAGTTGAAATATGAAACTGAGCAGGTGGCACTATACAGATACATTTTATTGAAAAGCTCAGTGGCTATGTGAAATTTTTTAATTATATACTATTACAAAAGTATTTAGATTCAGGTGCTGGTTTGAAAACTGTAGAATATTTTTCGTGGGACAACCCTTTTAAATAAAGAGCGGGGAAAAAAATAAAAATATTAAAAGTTTAAATCACCCCCTTTCCAAATTTTACATATAAAAGTATATTAACAATAAAAAATCAACATAATAGGGTATATCCGCATCCAAAAACACCTGAACTATTAAAATATATACCGTATATAATATATATATATATATATATATATCCTGTGAAGTTAATGCCGTATTGGAAAAAAAAATTAAAAACGCACAATTTGCCATTTTGTTGTCACTCCCCCCCAAAAAATAATAATTTGCATATACCACAAAAATGGTACCAATAAGAACTCCAGTTCGTCCTGCAAAAAAAAAAGCCCTCATACAGCTCTGTGAATGGAAATATAAAAAAAAAAACAGACTTCTATTATGATGGAATGAAAAACGTAATGCCTCTAAAGGCATTCCTTTATGCATTCCGACATGGAATTGCGTTATGGTCCGTGGTAACGGAATCCATAACGCAATTCAGTAAATACCACCACACGAACCCGCACACAAACTTCAAAATATGAAATTCGCTCATCCCTAGTCGTGGCCTCTGGCGCCTGAGTCCAGAAGTGACCCCCAGGGTTCTGCGCCATTTACAGAGCCCCAGTAGGGACCCTCCGGTGTGGCGGACATTAAATGCTACTGCAGGCCACCGCTGCAGCTGGAGGAATCCGGTACCGCGGGAGAGGATAGGGGTATCCCCAGTCCGGCTCTTCCAGGTGGCGTGGGGGGTCAGGGCAGCTATCAGCATTCCCCCTACAAGAGGACCAGTGCAGGGGGTGAGCTTCAGGGCAGAGCGTACCTGGTGGCGTGGGCTGTAGCTGGCAGGCGGGCTCCTGTATGGCAGTTGGAGTGGCTTCTCCGGGCAGAGGAGGGAGCCATCTCGTTCAGACGGGCGCAGTAAGGAGTACTGTGCTGCACCCTGCTGGTGGGAGTCGGCAGCATCATGCCAGGGCCAAAGGCAGTTGAGCAGATGAAGGTTCTCCCCTTCGGCTTAATGGTGAGGTGAGAGCTACTAGGGAGCAGGCTGAGGACAGGAGCACAGCAGCTAGGAGGCGGAATGTGGACCTGAGCGTTTGGGGAGTCAGTAGTCAGGTCTGCTCAGAGCAGGGAGATGAGGCGCTGCGGTCTGGAGCAGTGGGGTTTGATTCTGATATAGCTGCTGGCCCTGCCCCTTCAGGATGGTGGGGGGTCACCGGCGACTTGGTCCATAGAAGATGGTGAATGCAGCTAAAATGCCTGACAGGTGAGGTCGGATGACGCGTGAACACGGCACATTGGTCATGTTCCAAAGGAGTCATCTATGCCTGGGTCTCAGGAAAGATCTCCAGCGCAGTCGGCAGCTGCTGGGAGGTTCCCCCAGGGAAGGCCTGGTGAGAGGACGTCAGGGGCTGGGAGGAGGGGTGTGGAAGGGGGGTTAGGGTTGAGTGGTCCAAGGTTCTCTGGGGTTGAGAATGCTGGGGGTATGGCACCGATGTTCGTTTGTGGCAGGTAAATGGGGATCCTAGGAGGCAGAACAATTTTGGAATAGTTGCATGACACTTTGGGGCGTGCATCTTAGGAGGTTTGGTGAGTTAAACGCTGGGGCCTCCTGTTAGGGCTAGAATGCCTGCAGGGGGCATGATGTTAATGTTTTGGTGCCCTTGGGTTGGTGAGTGCGGCCAAGGGTAAGGTGGAATTCAAGTGAGGCTGGAAACCAAGAGGAATCTTTGGGCTGCCTTCTAGGAACCCTCACTATCAGGGGTTATTACAATATTACATGATAATGTTTGGGTATTTCTGATATATTTAAGTTATGAAATAAGCAATGCTATAATGTTTATTTGTTAATAAAATCAGCCGCTAAGGCCTTTTCAATAATAATAAGGTCTCTGTGTCTTATTGAGGGAAAGGGGGAGTGGGGGTGAGGGGGGGAAAGTGGTAAACGTATCTTACATCCCTTTAAGTCGCGTGGACTGGAGATCTGCCATTGTTTGTGCAGCTTACAATCTGAGAGCCTGTGTGTTGGCTGTATCTGTAAAAAAAAAAAAGATAATTAGACACAAGCCGCTAATCTAGGTGTAATAGGGAGAGTATAGGTACATAATTAGGTAGATTTATGGTTTTATCAGGGAAGGCAGTAAGGGAGGGACTGGTCAATCAGAGTTGTGGGAAGAGGGGAAGATGTGGAAAAGACCTGTGATGTATGACATGAGGGGCAGAGCTTTGTATGGAGGAGAAGAAAGAGAAAAGGTTATGGGTTCAGTGTTTCATCTCCTTCTATAGAGCCAAGGATATTCTAGTAGCTGTAGTTCTCTCCTCTGATAGCCTACATTAACAGCTTGGATATAGTGGGAGTAGTAGTTCCCTGATATCCTAAAATATCAGGACTGGGAGCCAGGATGCCAGATTTTGCAGCCTAATACTGGACATCCACCTCAGTCACAACCTCTAGGGTGGCTAGTTGTCCAGGGTCATGTAACCAGTACTGTATGTAACTTAATTTTTTGCCAATAGCAATATCTTGGAGAAGCAATTAAGGAGTTAAAAATGGAAGGTAGCACCAAGTTTGGTGAGTAAAACAATAATTTACATTATAGACTTCTAGTTTAATTTGACACTGTTATATAGATTATAATTTCCATTCTATGTATTGAAGTGTCGTGCCCCACTGTCCCGGGTATGATGTCCTCCTTTTGGGGACGTGATGTCCTCCTTTTTGGGGTTATGAAAGTAGCCACCCTAATTGTATTGCATCAAGATACCATACATTATTAGTGAATGTACTGTGCTGCAATGACAGCATTTATATATTTGTGTCTGTCCACGTATTGTATTGTCAAAACACCATTGGGGTCATTTATCAAACTGGTGTAAAGTAGTACTGGCTTAGTTGCCCATAGAACCCAACCAGATTCCACCTTTCATTTTTGACAGCTGTTATTAGTGAATATGCTGTGCGGCAGTAATAGCATTTATATACCAATTAACAATAAGGCCTCATTCACATTTCTGTGTCAGTATTATGTATGTGAAAAAAGCATCTTTGTTTCATCTGTGAAGATATCCGTGAAGGATCCATGGATGGTCCGTGTAACCTTTTTATACCTCCGTGTGTCATCCGTAATCCATGGACCCTGGCCAGATGAAAATTAATTTGAAGAGCATTTCCTATATGTCTTCTAAGAAAAACAGATGCACCACAGATGTCATCCATGTTGTACCCGTGAATTTCACAAACCGATAGACTTCAATGAGTGTGTTTGGTCTGCATCACAAACCAAAATAGTGCTTGTCTCTGTGATTTTTTTTTATTGAACCATGCTCAGTAAAAAAAAATACTGATGTGTGAACAGACACATTCAAATCAATGGGTATGTGTGCTGTCTGTAGAAAATGCGGACATACATATCCATGAAAAACGGAAGTATGGACGAGGCCTTAAAGAGGTTGTCTCACCTCAGCAAATGTAATTTTTTCACAAAGACAAAGTTAATACACGGCACTTACTAATGTACTGTGATTGTCCATATTGCCTCCTTTGCTGGATTGATTTATTTTTCCATCACTTTATACAATGCTTGTATCCAGGGGTTATGTCCACCGTGCAATCCAGCAGCAGTAGACATGTTTGCACACTATAGGAGAAAGCACCAGCCTATGTGAGCTTCCATGGTTCTGGCCACCAGAGAGGCCGGTGCTTTTTCCTATAGTGAGCAAGCACCCCCACCACTGATAGATTGCAGGGTGGTTGTAACCATGGAAACAAGCAGTGTATAATGTGATGGAAAATCACATGTGATGAATCAAGCCAGCAAAGGAAGCAATAAACAATACATTAGCAAGTGTCTCGTATTAACTTTCTCTTCATAATAAATGCTATTTGCTGAAGTGAGACAACCCCTTTAACGCATTGTATTAGGTCAATATATTGTGCATTATTAGTGAATGTGTTGTGCTGAAATAACAGCATTTATTGAATATACCTGTTCACGTTGTATTGCATCAAGATAAGTTGCATTGTTACTGAACACATTGTGCTGCAATAACAGCATTTATATACCAGTTAACCATTAATGTATTGTATTGCGTTAATATATACAGCATTATTGGTGAATGCATTGTGCTGCAATAACACCTGTTTCATTCCACACATTGTATTACATTGAAGATTGTCAATACCAATATGCAGTGTGTTTGTAGAAAGGGAGTGACATTTAACTGAGGTTCTGTCTGTAAATTACAGAAAAAGCACTTGTAATTTTACTATCAGTTAATAATCTGTGCACCAAACCTGTGACTTTTCATATATAGGGCTCATAATAAAATATCTGGTAAATGGAAGAGTGGAAAATGAAAGACTCAGGCCTCATCATCCGAGACAGAATGTGAGTGGCTGTATTAGTGCAAACAGCAATAGCAGCACCAGCTGTCCAGCCAGTAGTATTAGTAGCAGCAGTTCACAGTCCCCTCTTGCTTCTGATAGGCGCCACATTATTATTGCAGACAGATGACATTGTGAAGTGGATGGCTCACCCCTCTCAATCACAGCAGGATATCAAGGTCATTTCTGAGTCTGATGCAGTGCCTTGGAGCCACAAGATTCCTCCTGCACCTTACAGCCTCGAAAAAGCCTTTCTTTATTGCTCCCTCCTAGTGGGGCACCTTCTATTTTTCTAAGAAGTGGAAGATACTTAAAAGAGTCTCTCTTTTGATGACATATATGAGATCAGTCAGCTTTTAGACTGCCATGAGGGGGAGGTGGGGGACCCCATGCACGACTGTGGTGGCGGTGGTAGGGACAAGGACTGCCCTGTCAACAGTGGCACTTGGGGCAAACACAAAGCAGGGAATCGGGAGAGGGTTAAGGAGCCTACAAGGATGCATCACAATCTGATAAAAGTGGTGAGGAGGGTGAGTACTATGATGATGATTGTGTGTTGAACAAGACTTGGTAACCAGATCGGGGTGCTGAGCAGGATGTGACATCTGAGGAGGAGGAGGGAGTGGCCACGGCAGTGGCAAAAAGGAGCAGAGGCAATGTATAGCCAAAATCAAAAAAAAAAAAACCTTGTCAGGGCCAGAATTTTTTCAATTATGATTAGCTTGGGTACAGATAATGACGCTAAGGTCTTTTGCACATCACCGTGGTTTGGTTCTGCATCCGAGCCGCAATTTTTGTGGCTCGGGTGCAGACACCATTCACTTCAATGGGGCCGCAAAGCATGCAGACTGCACTCCGTGTGCTGTCCGCATCTGTTGCTTCGTTCCGTGGCCCCCCTAAAATTATAGATCATGTCCTATTCTTGTCCGTTTTGTGGACAAGAATAGGCATTTCTATAATGGGCCATCTGTTCCGTTCTGCAAATGCGGAAGGCACACCGGCGGCATCCGTGTTTTGCGGATCCACAATTTGCGGACTGCAAAACATGGCACGTTCGTGTGCAAGAGGCCTAAGGCTACATGCACACGACATCCGTATGCCATCCGTTTTTATTTTTTTGCGGATCCATTGTAACAATGCCTAAAACGGACAAGAATAGGACATGTTCTATTTTCTTTTTTGCGGGGCTACGGAACGGACATACTGATGCGGACAGCACACAGTGTGCTGTCTGCATTTCTTGCGGACCCACTGAAATGAATAGGTCTGCATGCTATCCGCAAAACAAGCGGAACGGACGCGGAAAACAAACAACGTTTGTGTGCATGTAGCCTAATACTGTGGGCACAGGGTCAAAATGTGCCAGACCTAAGCAAACTTCAGCTGCTGCTAGTTATGTTCGAAGATCTCCTGTCTGGCGGTTTTTGTTCACAGTACCAGAAGACAAAAGCATTGCCATGGGCAAAATCTGCAGAATGGAAATAAACTGTGGAGATTCAAACACAAACATAGGCACCATGGCTCTGTTGCAGCACATGAAGTAGCTTTACCCGATCCAGTGGTAAAATAGAAATGGCCACCAGCAATTGGAACAAGAATGTCCTACTTCTTCCTCCCGCCTGCTTTGTGGTAGCCAGGCCACATCTGCATGAAGTATAATGCCCACGTCATTGTCATCATCAGTTACTGCTTCTTCTGCTCAGACTCCTCCTCCATGGTCCGCCATTGATAATTGAATATGTGGTGAGGAAACAACTCTACGTGCCCAGCACTCCACTGGTGCACAAGTTTGACTCCCACCTGGCTAAGTACACTCACATGGCGGAGAACATGTGCCGCTCCTTGCAATTCCAACTGTGCAACAAGGAGCATGTCACCATGGACAGCTGGAGCCATTGTCACGTTGACATTTGTTACATTTCTTTCATGGCTCACAAGGTCAGTGCTTTCCGCAGCACCCGCAACGCCACAAAAGGTGGTAATCGGACACAAAACAAATTTCAAGAATTTTACTCCTTTCTACTGTAAATTTAGTTTTAATGCTGCTAAGCCCTATAGAAAAAGCACTTATATCCACACTGAGTGACTCAGGCTAGTTTCACATTAGCGGCTGTGCTCTCAGCATGCTGGTCCGACAGCCACTTCAAGCTTTTAAACACAAAAAAACTAAGCACATTGGGGGAGATTTATCAAAACTGGTATAAAGAAAAACTGACTTAGTTGCCCATAGCAACCAATCAGATTCCACCTTTCATCTTCTAAAGGAGTTCTGAAAAATGAAAGGAGGAATCTGATTGGTTGTTATGAGCAACTAAGTCAGTTTTCCTTTATAGCAGTTTTGATAAATCCCCCCCCCCCCTTGCTTCTATCTGTTTATCTATCATCTATCTCTGCTATATTTCCGTATCTCATATCCATGCTTCTATCTATATTACATCTTTGCCGCTATCTATAATATGTTTTTTGTATCCACACTCTCTTGAGATTTTCCCAAAGCAGAAGAGCATTCAGTCAATAATATTGAAAGCTGAGACTGCGGGATGTTCTTTGAAGCATGATGTGGACAGATTGCAAAGGAAACAGTGAACTTGTGTGCAACTTTACTTAAGATATGTATAAAATATGAAGCTTTGTGCAGCAACTCTTGTAAAAAACATCATTTCTTGTATAATTGTATTGCTCGGTGGAGAAGTCCCCATCAGGAACCTGCACAGCAGTAGAAGAACAAACAGTGATCTCCTCGAAAACAAACCACAACTTCCTATGACTTTTATCATCTGACAACAGACACAGAGATGGAATTTTATGTGGTACCTCCAGAGATATATAAAGAACAGATAGTTCTTTAAACTGCAGTCATACGAGATGCTATTAGTGTTGTTCCTTTTTTTCCTAACATAAGTCATCATATTATGAGCTTTATGAGGCCTAACAGGAGTTATCCTGTATATCTTCTGAATAAAACAAAGAACAATCACAGCAAGTATATCACACATCAGTGGTGCATAGATGCTGTAAATTCGTTCAAGCATATGCTCTGTGAAAAAAAGAATAAAAAATGAATAATTTTTCCTTACCTGGGCTCAGCCAATCTTGGTGTTTCTTGGAGTCTTGTCCGGGGTCCCTGGAAGGCAACAACAATAAGAGTTGTCATTCTTACACTAGGGATGGCTGACTCATTTCTGCTGCTCAATGATGCTTGATGTGGAGACATGCAAAAAAATCTCGACAGCACATAGCTCTGGCTGAAATTATGCTTTTTTAGACAATTATTGAAGTAGAAGAAGGTTCTTAAAAGGTAACATTTATGGTAAAAAGTTTAGGAAACACTGCACAGGCTCAGCTACCAGCAGGGCCGGCCTTAGGTGTTCAGGCGCGCTGTGCGAGCTAACCTTGTGGCGCCCCCCCATCCTCCTTACACCTGGTCGCATAAATAAATACAGATAACACAGACAGTGATGGCTCTCTGATTTCTGAAAATGTAGCAGTGTTACCTGCAGTCCTATGTAAAACCACAGATAACACTAGTGCTGATAATGTGGAAGTGTTACGTTCGTCCTTAGTGTGCCTTCCTGTGTCTATCGCACGGACTCCCTGCTGGCGGCGCTGCCTCCTCTTCCTTCTTCCTCCGCACAGAACGTCCTGATGCAGCTGCGCCAAGACATAGGAACACTGTGGGCATGGTGATGGTGACACACAGGGAGAGACACACACACACACATAGGGACGGACACACACATACATACAATAAATATGATCACATCACAGTTCCTGCCTGTCTGCTTTGGTATAGCTGGGCTATGCCAGGCTTTAGCAGAGTGGGCACAGGACAGTGGACACAGGACACGATATGTATGCAAGCACAGCTGAGCGAGTGCAGGGCAAGGGCCCGCATACACATTGCTCCTCCTGCCTGTCATACCCCCCCACATCGGGCATTTTGGGGGGCATTAGGGGTTGGATGATGCCGATTGTGCACATAGCCACCAATCATATCCCCCACTCCTAAAGGGTAACTGATGTGCTGGGGGAGAGGAATATGATTGGTGGCTATGTGTTGTGCACACTCAACATCAGCAGCAAGGAGTTAAAGTCCAACCCTTAATGGCCCCCAAAATCCCTGGGGGGTTTGATGTAGTAGCAGGAAAGCACGCTGTCCCCCTGTTCTCTATGAGCCTCCCCCATTGCACACTTCTCCCACTCCATGGGCCAGTGGGCTGGCAGCAGCACATCTTCCCCCCCCAGTCACCATGGCACATTTCTCCCCTCCAGATGGGCAGCATCAGCACATCTCTGTCCCCCCTACCCCATGGCACATTTCTCCCCTCCAGATGGGCACTGCAGCATCAGCACATCTCTGTTCCCCCCCCCAGCCCCCATGGCACATCTCTGCCAGCCCCCATGGCACATCTCTGCCAGCCCCCATGGCACATTTCCCCCCCCCAGCCCCCCAGGCACATTTCCCCCCCCCCCCCAGCCCCCCAGGCACATTTCTCCCCCCCCATGGCACATTTCTCCAGCCCCCCAGGCACATTTCTCCCCCCCCCCCCCCAGCCCCCCAGGCACATTCCCCCCCCCCCCCCCCCCCCAGACACATTTCTCCCCCCCCAGCCCCCCAGACACATTTCTCCCCCCCCCCAGGCACATTTCCCCCCCCCCCCAGCCCCCCAGGCACATTTCTCCAAATACCTACTTGGTCTTTTGCTGTGTAGACTGTAGTGCTGCCGCGTGGGCCTTCCTTGCTGTGGCTGCTGGCTGGCGCTCGGGAGCGCTCCGTCTTCTCTCTGGGGGCGGAGCTCAGTGGCAACGTCAAAAGGGAAGACGTGCCTGTGCGGCAGCTATGCTCCAGCAGCCACTGGTCTGCTCTCTTAAAGAGACAGGCAGGCCAGCCAGGCAGCAGAGCGAAGCTCAGAGCGGCCGCGGGCCCTGCCCCCTCCTCACTTCTTCAATTGTCCGGACCGTGCGCTTTGAGCGCTGTGTTAGTCGGCCGCCCGCAGTCGCAGATTAATCGTGAGTAAAGACTCCTTTAGACTTAGTTCATGGCGGGCTGTCGGCCGCCCGGCGCCCCTGTTGCTATGGCGCCCTGTGCGGCCGCACAGCCCGCACACCCCAAAGGCCGGCCCTGGCTACCAGTGGAGCGATCTTCAAGATTTTTGGTTTAGTGCTAAATATATTGCATAACCACCGTATTGATATGTATGTCTGTATCACTTTTCTGCAACTCATATAGTGATTAGATATGCATAAAAATAATTGCATAAAACTTCATTTTTTTTTTTTAAACCTGTTGCTTCTCAGTAGAGATGAGCGAAGTACTGGGAAAGTCGTTTTGGCTGCTTCGCCGAATTTTACCCAAAAAAATTGCCTTGTGATGAAGCGCATTTCTTTGTAAGCAGCGGGTGCAATGACAGGGAGCTGTGATTGCGCTGCCCCCATAATTTTGCCCCTCAGATGTACATATCACAGTGTAAAAAAATAAAAAAAAGATACTTAACTCCTCCGTTTGCTTGCAATGGGCCGCCACCATCTTGGTTGAAGATCTGGCGCAAAATCTCTTGTGGCCCCAGATGATGCCATCATGCCGGCCGGCGTGTTGACGTCATATGTCACCGCTCCCGGGATTTCGGCCGAAATCTTCAAGCAAAATGGAGGCGGCTGGACCATCGCGAGCAAATGGAGCAGATAAGTATGATTTATCTTTTTGCACTATTTCAGGCTAAATCGATTTGCTACCACTAAGCACAAGGAAATTCTGCTTTGCGGACTTCGATTCGCTCAACACTACTTCTCAGCATACTTTTAAACATGTACAGGTCCACTCATCAGGTCAAGATGTCCTCTATCAAGTAGGTCTCTCCATTTAAAGAAAACGCGTCTATAGATGTGAATATTGCCCACTTTACTATTGGAACTCGCGACACACCAAAAGAAAGGCAACGTACTAAAGGCTGCTTTATATATTTTATATATATATCTTCTCTACTGAGACTGACCACTCCCACTGCAATATAGCATCTGGATGTACAGAGACCCAGCAGACCAACTCTTACGGCCAACCAACGGATTTGACTTAGGGTTAAATCTCAGGGTATTATCCTCGCAGTCCCCTGGTTTTCACCTTTTAAACAGGGATCTGTTCTTTGCAAGGAACACACCAGGCTGCTACCTTAAGGAGTAGTCTCCATATGGTGCACCAGATGTGTCAATAAGATAATTACCCTGTCAATGAACCTGCGGGAGGTGGAAAAGTCAGGTTGGATCTGGCCATGAACACCTCACACTTTTCTATTTAGAGAAGTAGAGGAAAATGTTAAGAAGTAAATTGCTCTTATGTGTGACTCTTAAAGGGGTTATTCCAGAAAAAAGTATTACTAATGCAATGAATAGGACATTTTAATTGAAGTATTGTTACAACATATATACATTAAAAATATTGTAAGACTTTTAATGTACATTACATTTTTCTCTTTGGTAGCACACCCTGCTGAAAATTTGGCCGCCTACTGTAGTACCCTGGAGCAAGAGTACTTTGGACTATGGACATTTGTGGACATTTGCCCCTGAGGATACTACACAAAGCCATCAACTCACTACTTTAGTGGATTTGGAAGATTTAACCTGCACTATGGTTTATGATGTTGTTTACACTTATACTGTTTTATATTGCTGATTCTGCATTTTATATGGTTATTGTAATGTATCCTGTTAATTTGCGCTGTTATTGCACTATACCTGCAGTGCACTGTAGAAAGGATTATTTAAAGGGAATCTGTCACTAGCAATTTACCCAAATTTTTTTTTCATGAATCCATGTTTAACAGAGTACCTTTTTTCCATCTGTCTGATTCTTTTGATTGTCAGTCTTGTCATTTCTTCAAAAAATCGATTCTTGTGATATGTAAATGACGCTGTAAGGAGCCCAGAGGGGCGTTCTTCTTTCTCCACGGTGCCCAGGAACGCCCCTCTGAAGTGCCGTGCCCGCCGAAATTTCAAATCTAATAACGCCTCCAAGTTCATCTAAATCCCCTCCCAGAGGCGCGGCTAAGTGCTCAACACCCCCCCTCCTCAGCGCCGCGCTCTGCGGCAAACACCTCGATCCTCCTCTCGCCGGCATCCCAAATCCTGCGCGGGATTTGGGATGCCGGCGAGAGGAGGATCAGGGTGTTTGCCGCAGAGCGCGGCGCTTAGGAGGGGGGGGGGGTGTTGAGCACTTAGCCGCGCCTCTGGGAGGGGATTTAGATGAACTTGGAGGCGTTATTAGATTTGAAATTTCGGCGGGCACGGCACTTCAGAGGGGCGTTCCTGGGCACCGTGGAGAAAGAAGAACGCCCCTCTGGGCTCCTTACAGCGTCATTTACATATCACAAGAATCGATTTTTTGAAGAAATGACAAGACTGACAATCAAAAGAATCAGACAGATGGAAAAAAGGTACTCTGTTAAACATGGATTCATGAAAAAAAAATTTGGGTAAATTGCTAGTGACAGATTCCCTTTAAGCTAATATTGAGAGACTTTGGGCCTTTCTACCTATATGCACTTAGAAGTTGGGAATCTTCCACAGTTACTATAAGGGACTATGCCAAGATTTGAAGGGGAAAAAAACAGTCTAGTTTAGCTCTGTTGTTTATGTCTTAAGACTTATTATGTCTGGAAAAACGAATTAGTCATTTCCATAAACTCCAAACTCTATGCAAGTCACCAGGATTTAATAGTAGACACTCTGTCAGAATGCATAAGCGACCAGAAGAAGATGCTGGGGATACTGAGCCACAGACCCTGGGTCACAAGCCTTTTGACCAGAGGGGCAGCCGGATGACTGAGCCACAGACCCTAGGCCACCACCCCTTTGGTCAGGATACCGGCCTTCTATTTTTCCTTTTTTTTTTTGCAGACCGTATGTGGAACCATTCATTTCAAAGGGTCCGCAAAAAAAATGGAAGGTGCTCCATGTGCATTCCGTTTCCGTATGTCCGTATTTCTGTTCTGCAAAATAATTGAACATGTCCTATTATTGTCCGCATTAGGGACAAGGATAGCACTGTTCTATTAGGGGTCAGCTGTTCCGTTCAGCAAAATACGGAATGCACATGGACATCATCCTTATTTTTTGTAAATCAGTTTTTTGCGGACCGCTAAATACATACGGTCGTGTGCATGAGCCCTACTCTCTGCTCTGCACTGATGAGGGGCAATCACCCCGAAACAGCTGTCTGCAGATAAGGTGCTGGCTTATAAAATATCCAAGTCATGTCTCAAGGCTTATTTTAAGAGCTGAACCTTGACTTATAGGATAGCTGCCTCACATCAGGTGGCATTAGAGGCAAAGCTTGTTAAGAGCTCATTTGCATCCCTTCCCTCCCAAATTTCCAGAGGAGCATGTATGGCCTATAAGTCTCCTCACACTGATTTAGGTGCTGTCTCCCTAAGGAGAGTTAGTTCCCCCGTGACCCGGACACAGGCCTCTCACCCAGTCAAGCCAGTACTCTCTGCTTTGCACTGATGAGGGGCAATCACCCCGAAACAGCTGTCTGCAGATGAGGTGCTGGCTTATTTAATATCCAAGTCATGTCTCAAGGCTTATTTTAAGAACTGAACATTGACTTATAGGATAGCTGCCTTAAATCCGGTGGCATTAGAGGCAGAGCTTGTTAAGAGCTCATTTGCATCCCTTCTTCCCCTAAGAGAGAGAAACAGCTAGTTCAGGACTTTCCTCAGCACACAATGTCTTCTGCCAGGGAGGGGACTGAAGAAGCCAGCTCAGTGTCTTGCTTTTATTGTTTTGCACTTGAGTTCCTCCACTAAGAAAGCACACTGGTTGACTGCAGACATTGACACTCTGGATTTATTTCCCATTAGAGTAGACAATGGCCTCCAGAGAGCCATAACACGTGGTGAAACTCAGCAGTGTGCGGGGAATGCAGCATAGCATTGAAGCCACCCCAAGCATAGCCACTTCACTACTTCTGCATTCAGTGGTTGACCAGACATGCAAAGTAGCTTCCCTGCTCTACTCCTCTTCTCAGACTTCTAAATTCATAGAAATATAAGAAGGAAATTGGGGAGGGGAGGGGAGGGGGATGACATACTATAGTGCTATGTATATGTATTGTAAAAATCCCTGGGGCTATTTTCTGTGCAAGAGAGGAAGACAGGAGATAGGGTTAACAAGAGATTACTGCAATGCACTCCTGGTATGCAGGAAGAAAAAAACCCAAACACAAATAAAGTACAATAATGCCGTAATTATAGAAAACATTCTGGTGCTAATGCTACGCTTATTTTGTAAATGTGAGATTCTTGGCAAATACATTTTGTACAAAATTATTTGGGCCCGTCTGCCAAACGTCAAGGCGATCTCTATAAGATAGGAACCTAACACTAAATCCTACCTGTTATGTGCCATAACGGCCACCATAAAATTCAGGGAGTGCAGGTTCCACATGCATGCTGGGTCCACTCTGTTTTTTACCATTTTTGGTGCCATGATGGCCTCTATTAAATCCAGTGATGCAGGTACCAACATGCATGCCGAGCCCACTCCATACCTCTCCTGGTTCCAGATAGCTTTCAATGAATGCAATGAGAGTCCACTCTATACTTCTCCTGGTGCCAAAAGGCTTCCAGTGAGTGCAGGGAGAGCAGACTATAGCTTTAGGCCTCATGCACGCAAAGTTTTTTTTTTCCGTTCACGTTCCGTTTTTTGCATTCCGTATACGGTCCGTATACAGAACCATTCATTTCAATGGATTCGCAAAAAAAAATGGAAGGTACTCCGTATGCCTTCCATTTCCGTATTTCAGTTTTTCCGTTCAAAAATAGAACATGTCCTATTATTGTCCGCATAACGGACAAGGATAGTACTGTTCTATCAGGGACCAGCTGTTCTGTTCCGCAAAAAACATAATGCACACGGACGTCATCCGTATTTTTTGTGGATCCGCTTTTTGCGGATCGCAAAATACAGAAAAAGCCATACGGTCGTGTGCAATAGGCCTTATACTTAAAGAGGACTTTTCACTAGAATAAAAAATCTAAACTAAGCATACAGGCATGGAGAGCGGCGCCCAGGGATCTCCCTGCACTTACTATTATCCCTGGGCGCCACTCCGTTCTCCCGGTATAGGCTCCGGTATCTTCATATGTTCGGCTCAACTGGGTGGAGCCTGCCGGCGTCTCCTTCTCCCAGGCTGTAGCGCTGGCCAATCGCAGTGCTCAGCTCATAGCCTGAGAGAAAAAAAATAAACTCTCAGGCTATGAGCTGAGCGCTGCGATTGGCCAGCGCTACAGCCTGGGAGAAGGAGAAGCCGGCAGGCTCCACCCAGTTGAGCCGAACATATGAAGATACCGGAGCCTATACCGGGAGAACGGGGCGGCGCCCAGGGATAATAGTAAGTGCAGGGAGATCCCTGGGCGCCGCTCTCCATGCCTGTATGCTTAGTTTAGATTTTTTATTATAGTGAAAGGTCCTCTTTAAGCCTCATGGAGACGACTGTATGTATTTTGTGGTCCGCATTTTCTGCGGACCCATTTGAATGAATGGTTCCATATACGGTCTGCAAAAAAAACTAACGGAACGGGCACGAAAAGAAAATACGTTGGTGTGCATGAGGCCTTACACTGATTAAAATAGCCTATGGGGCCGACAGGCTGGTCAGCCACACCTCCAGCTCCAGTACAACTGCAAAAAAGGGGGTCAGTCAGCACATCCCAATGCGCAGGTGCACGCTGCCATGGCTAAAAACACAAAGAAAAAAACACAATGCAACAGCACTCTGCAAATAAAGTACAATAATGCCATAATTATAGAAAACATTCTGGTGCCTGTGATTGATTTTCTCATGTGATGAGAAAGTGAAGAGACAAGTGAAGTGACAAGATCTGAAAATAAGTGAAAAAGCGCAAAGATTAAACAGGTGTTTTTTTTTTTTCCTTCCAACACAATGGTAAGCATTAAAAAAGGTGGTGTGGGAGTATATATAAATATGTAGCTCCGCTCCAAACTGGGTTGAATGCATATACTATAACTGTATGTTGTGTTATCCCTCTGTTATTACCAATATAAAATGATGGATACATTGACATCTGCATGTATGCCTGTGCAGTCTGACAGCACTGACTGGACAGTATCAGACTCTGCAGAGACGACCCAATTGCCAATCCAGTTGGTTATTCAGAAACGTCTAGTAGGAATAATAGAGAAACTAACATCACAAAACAAGTCATACGAATAGATGCTCCAGAAGAGTTATTTAAAGCGGAATACTATTATTTACTAACAGAAAGGAGGGTAGAAGGTCCTCTTTAAGACTTCTTGCCCACAAAAGAAAGGGCTCAGTGCCCGTGGCTGTGGACCGCAAATTGCGGTCCGTGAGGCATGGGCACCGACCGTCGGGCAGCCGCATGCAGATCGCAGACCCATTCACTTGAATGTGGTCCATAATCTGTTCATTCCGCAAAAAGATAGAAGAAGTTCTATCTTTTTTCGGAACGGAAGCACGGAACAGAACACCACAAAAGCACTCCGTAGTGCTTCAGTTCCGTGCTTATGTTCCGTTCCATACCGCATCTCCGGATTTTCGGACCCATTCAAGTGAATGGGTCCGCATCCGTGATGCAGAATGCACACGGCTGGTGACCCGTGTATTGAGGAACCGCCGCATGTGGCCCGCAGCACGGGCATGGAGCCCTTACTTTCGTGTGAAAGAAGCCTAAGGATGGTCATATTAAATGTGTGTTTGTTTATGACCACATTGCACAATGTTCCTCCTTGAAAACTTGGTTAGACTCACATGAACTCCTCTGGGAATCTTTATTTGAGTGCACGGTATATGCTGTAGCTGTGACTACTGTATATGTCACGTGAGTGCCAGGAAAATGTTCTCTGTGTCAGGAATGTGAATCAGCTGCTGGAACATATATTCACAGTAGCTAATTGTGGAAGTAGGTCCTCATGTCAATTCTGGGAACTCCATATACTGTACAACCCAGGTATTCAACCTGAATCAATTACCAGGACTAAATAATTCACAGATGGATTGATTGAGCTTTAATGGCACATTAGCTGCCTCTTTTGGAGTTGGCTCTTTGAACTTGTACTGCAGGGTATTTTACAGACTTTTGAAACTCTCTACGAGGTGAGCAGACAGTTAGGCCCCTTGCAGACTAGCGTTCCTCCCGGATCGAGTCCGCATCGCATCACCCAGCCTGACCTCCCATCGCTGCCGGGAGTCACATAGCATTATATTTATTTATGATGCTATGTAACCCTTAGGCCTCTTTCACAGGGGCGAGTTTTCCGCGCGGGTGCAATGCGTGAGGTGAACGCATTGCACCCGCACTGAATCCAGACCCATTCATTTCTATGGGGCTGTGTACATGAGCGGTGATTTTCACGCATCACTTGTGCGTTGCGTAAAATTCGCAGCATGCTCTACTTTGTGCGTTTTCCGCGCAACACAGGCCCCATAGAAGTGAATGGAGCTGCGTGAAAATCGCAAGCATCCGCAAGCAAGTGCGGATGCGGTACGATTTTCACGCACGGTTGCTAGGAGACGATCGGGATAGGGGCCCGATCATTATTATTTTCCCTTATAACATGGTTATAAGAGAAAATAATAGCATTCTTAATACAGAATGCAAAGTAAAATAGGGCTGGAGGGGTTAAAAATAAAAAAAAAATTCTTTTTACTCACCTTAATCCACTTGTTCGCGCAGCCCGGCTTCTTTTCTGTCTTCATCTTTGCTGTGCAGGAGGGAAAGGACCAGTGAGTGGTGACGTCATGTGATGGACCATGTGATGAGCGCAGTGATGTCATCAAAAGGTCCTTTACCCAGGTCCTGAAGAAAGACGAGAAGCCGGGCTGTGCGAACAAGTGTATTTAGGTGAGTTAAATTATTATTTTTTTTTTTTAACCCCTCCAGCCCTATTTTACTAAGCATTCTGTATTAACCCCTTCAACCCCAGGCCTGTTTTCACCCTCCTGCCCAGGCCATTTTTTACTTATACAGGCCATTCTGAGATTTCTTTCTCGTCACATATTGTACTTCATGAAAGTGGTAAAAATAAGTTAAAAAAAAATCAAAAATACCAAATTTACCAAAAATTTAGAAAAATTAGCAAATTTTCTATTTCTCTACTTTTATAATAGATAGTAATACCTTCAAAAATAGTAATTACTTTACATTCCCCATATGTCTACTTCATGTTTTGATCATTTTGAAAATTACATTTTATTTTTTGGGGACGTTAGAAGGCTTAGGCTACTTTCACACTACCGTTCAGAGCGGGTCCGTCTGATGTCTGCTCCTATAATGCAGACGTTTGGATCCGTTCAGAACGGATCCGTCTGCATTATAGTTTAAAAAAATTTCTAAGTGTGAAAGTAGCCTGAACGGATCCGTCCAGACTTTACATTGAAAGTCAATGGGGGACGGATCCGTTTAAAAATTGAGCCATACTGTGTCATCTTCAAACGGATCCGTCCCCATTGACTTACATTGTAAGTCTGGACGGATCCGCTTGCCTCCGCACGGCCAGGCGGACACCCGAACGCTGCAAGCAGCGTTCGGGTGTCCGCCTGCTGAGCGGAGGCTGAACGCTGCCAGACTAATGCATTCTGAGCGGATCCGCATCCACTCAGAATGCATTAGGGCAGTACGGATGCGTTCGGGGCCGCTTGTGAGCCCCTTCAAACGGAGCTCACAAGCGGACACCCGAACGCAGGTGTGAAAGTAGCCTTAGAAGTATGGAAGCAAATCTTGAAATTTTTCGGAAAATTTCCAAAACCCAATTTTTGTGATGTAATGTGACAAAAATGCCATTTTTTTTTACACAGTTTTTTTAAAAAATTTTTTTACGGTGTTCACCTGAGTGGTTAGATCATGTAATTTTTTTATAGAGCTGGTAGTTACGGACGTGGCGATACCTAATATGTATATATTTTTTTTATGTATTTCACTTTAGCACAATAATAGCAGTTTTGAAAAAAAAAAATATGTTTTAGTGTCTCCATGTTCTGAGAGCTATAGTTTATTTTTTATTTTTTGGGCAATTGTCTTAGGTAGGGGCTCATTTTTTGCGGGATGAGGTAACGGTTTTATTGATACCATTTAGGGGGGCATACGCCTTTTTGATCGCTTGGTGTTGCACTTTTTGTGATGTAAGGTGACAAAAATGGCCTTTTTTTTACACTGTTTTAATATTTTTTATTGTGTTTATCGGACAGGGTGGATCATGTGATATATTTATAGAGCCGGTCATTACGGACGCTGCAATACCTAATATGTGTGGGTTTTGTTTGTTTTTTCTGTTTTTTATTATAAAATAAAGGGACGTTTTTTTCTTTTTTACTTTATTGATTTTATTAAAAACACTTTTTTTTCACTTTTTTTTACTTTGCTTTATTTATGACATTCACTTTTGGGGTTCTGATCCCCTCTGCAATGCATTACAATACATCTGTATTGTAATGCATTGCCTGTTAGTGTATGACACAGTCGTACACTAACAGGTTGCCTAGGAGACCCAGCCTGAGGCTGGATCTCCTCGGCTGCCGTAGAAGGGAGTTCCTGATGCCGTGCAAGGCATTGGGCATCCTCTGCACGGCATCGGGCTGCCTTGTGTCGCATCGGGTCCCTGCCACAGCAGCGCGGGGACTCGATGCAATCTTTCACCTGACACAAACCTCTTCTATGTCGCTGGCAGGGCGGACCACAGCATAAAAGGGTTTAATCCGCTGGCATCGGCTTTTACAGTGATGCCGGCGGATACAGTAAGGGCTCGGCTACCACAAATTGGCGGGCCCCTGCAGTGATCCCACGCGCACCGCTCCGGTGCCCGCGCAACCACTATGACGTACTAGTACGTCAAATTGCGGGAACTCAGTGGTTCCCATGACGTAACAGTACGTCAAAGGTCGAGAAGGGGTTAGGAATGCTATTATTTTCCCTTATAACCATGTTATAAGGGAAAATAATACAATCTACACAATACCTAACCCAAACCCAAACTTCTGTGAAGAAGTCCGGATTCGGGTCTGGGTACCAAACATGCCGATTTTTCTCACGCGCGTGCTAAATGCATTAAAATGTTTTGCACTCGCGCGGAAAAATCGAGCATTTTCCCGCGACGCACCCGCATCTTATCAGGGCCAAAAACATGACACCTGTGTGAAAGAGGCCTTAGGCCTCTTTCACACGGGCGTCCCGGATTTGGTCCGGATGCGTCGCGTGTGCATTGCGGGAAAACTGCGCGAGTAGGCACGCAATTTCAGTCAGTTTTGACTGCGATTGCGTTCTGATTTTCATTTTTTTGAGAAAAACCTGATTGTGGTACGCAGACTCGAACCCGGACTTCTTCACTTAAGTTCTGGTTTGGGTTAGGTGTTCTGTATACATTATTATTTTCCCTTACAACATGGTTATAAAGGAAAATAATATCATTCTTAATACATTGTCTTCTTTCTTCATCCTTCAGGACCTTCAAAAGGACCTTTGATGATTTAAGATCCTTGTATCTTCATTCAGCAGGACCTGCGCTGACGTCACCGCGCTCACCACTAGTGATGGACGAACATTGGCCGCGATCAAATGTTTGTGAACCACAAGTTCGCGGTGGACCCCATTCACGTTGATGGCAGGAAAACCTGAAAAACCTTCAGCTCATATTTGCAGCCACCAAATACTTTGTAGAAGTGCACAAATAGTCCCACAACATGGACAGTGACATACTAGATGGGGATCAATGACAAAAATTCCAACAAAAAATATGTGTCTTAATCAGGGGACATTTTTATGCATCTTATAGGGAAATGCTCTGAAATGTGCCCTGTCGGAGCCTAGAATTTTTTTTAAAATTTGGCATTCACTGACATAAAAGAAATTCTGATTATGTGGCTCGAGGCACATTATGTGGTCAATGGACAAAAATTTCACTGTAGGCCACTGGAGTACAGGCCCCAAACATTAGGCATTCACCGGACAAAAAAGATCAAGTGATTATGTGGCCGGAGGTACTGTATATTACATGGTCAATGGATATCAATTTTACTGCGGGCCAGTACAAATACAGGTCAAATACATATGTTTAAAAGAACCAAAAATATAAAATTGGATTAAAAACATGGCTAAAGAAATCCCTCCTCAAAAAAACACCAATGATAATAGTTGAAATTCGATAACATGTGGTCGTCATTGGTGTTGAATTCCTCCGAGGCCGCAACAATTATTCATTCACCATACAGAAAATAACAAGTAAGTATGTTGCTAGAGGTAGATTACATGGTCATTGTGTAATGGGGTGCCGAAGGCGCACTCGGTCTCCCATCAGACGCAGACCTGCTGCTTAACTTCGGGAGCGAGGATCTGTGTTTGGCCTCGTTCCCAGGGCGGCTCTGCTAGCTGGGAGACTCCCTGCTCCTAGGTCTGCCTTGAGCGCCGAGCTGATCACTCGGTGCTCGACTTGTCTGTCTGTCGGTCATGTGACGCTGCCAACGTTATATGACCCTCACTCCCCACTATAAATACAGGCGGCCTGCTGGCTACAGGTTGCCTGTGATTTTAGTCTTTTAGGCTGAGTGTATTGTTAGCTACTCTATTGATTGACCTCTGGAATTTGACCATGACCGTTTCCTGACCTCCCTTTGCCTGCTCCCTTAGTTTTGACGCTACATCTCGGATTCTGACCTCGGCTCGTTCTCGGATTTACCACCTGCCTCTTCCCTTTGTATTGACGTGACCTCCCGGACTGACCTCAGCTAGCTGACCCGCCTTTGCCTTCTCCTCCACAGGGTACCTCTCTCTTGTCCACTTCCTTGTCCATTTGTCTGGATGCATCTCTCGTACCGTTCTCTGCCTAGCTGTCTGGTACCCTCCCTGTTCCTTTCTCCCCTACCCGGCACTTACGAAGGTTAGGGACCGTCGCCCAGTTGCGCCCCGTCACCTAGGGTGGGTGGTGCAAGTAGGCAGGGACAGGGTTGAGGGTGGCAGTCTAGGGGGTGCACTTCCTTCTACCTTCACTTCCCGTGACACATTGGATATCAATTTTACAGCAGGCCAGTGGACTACAGGCCCCAAATATTATGCATTCAGCGGACAGAAAAGAACAGGTAAGTATGTGGCTGGCTGGAGGTAGATTACGCGGTCATTGCATATCAATTTTACAGCAGGCCAGTGGACTACAGGCCCCAAGAATTATGCATTCTGTCGACAGAAAAGAACAAATAAGTATGTGGCTGGCTGTAGGTAGATTACACGGTCATTGCATATCAATTTTACAGCAGGCCAGTGGACTACAGGCCCAAAAAAATTATGCATTCAGCATACAGAAAAAAACAAGTAAGTATGTGGCTGGAGGTATATTAGACGGTCAATGGATATCAATTTTACTGAAGGCCAGTACAAATACAGGCCAAATACATATGTTTAAAAGAACTAAAAATATTAAATTGGATTAAAAACATGGCTAACAAAATCCCCCCTCTTGAAAAAAACCCTAATGATAATAGTTGAAACACGTGGTCGTCACAGGTGTTGAATTCCTCCGAGGTCCAAAACATTAGGCATTCACCGGACAGAAAAGGCGTTTTATGCCGCTGTATTTACCTAAGACAGGGACCATTTTTTTGTTCTGGGTGGTGGCGGATATTCGTGTGCTGTAATGAGGAAATTCAATTAACGTGGTCGACTCGTCACATGTGTTGAATTCCTCCGAGATCCATGCCTCATTCATTTTAAGAAATGTGAGGTAGTCCACACTGTCGTGAGCTAGGCGAATGCGCTTATGCAGCGTCCCACTCAGGACACGTGGGAACTGCAAAATTTCTGTGAAACGGCATTATCTTATTGCATGTCATTTTGTATTACAACACCTGTTGTATCCCTGTTCATAGGCTGGTCTGGTGTAATTCATACATCCCACCACTAGATGGGGATAGTACTTAGGTCATATAAATACCTAGGTCAGGCCTAGTGAGACAGATGAGTTGTAAGTCAGTCTGTAGTGAGTTTTGAGAGAGTGCAGATTTAGCACTTCTGCTCAGCAAAAAGTCTAGTCCTGGAAGGGACAAAAGAAAGGAAAGACTAAAATCCAAAGGATAAGAGCCACTATCCAGGCATCAAAGACCTTTGGGAGTTCTGGTGAAGGATACTTCAGCCACAGGCAACCTCCCCAAATTACTCTGGTTTACTAGGGACCTGAAGCAAAGTCACCTACTAGAAATACTCATACAGAACCTTCAAGCTAAGCTAAACCCAGCCAAACCTATTAACAGTGGATCAACAGAATTCCTCTAAATTGCAAAAAACTGTATTCTGTCTGGATGTATATGCCGCAACTGGAACCAACATCAGTAAAAGTTGTGAGTTGTATCCTACCACTGTCTACTTCATTCTTACCACTGGTTGTACCACCATTAACGGTACTGGCGTCACAACAAATACCACCAAGGGACCCAGCCGCCACAAGCACCCTAAACACCACTGCCATGAAGGGCACCTCAACCTCCATCTAGGCTGGTGCTTCCCTACCACAGAGCGTGCCCGGGGGATTTCGTGCTGTCTTCCTCAACACTGTGCTGCCAGCCCAGGGAGGCTTTCTGCTAACCGTGAATAAACCGATGAACTGTGTTATTGTTTGGCCCCTCATCGGCCCACCGTGCACCTCACGTGTTGCCCCTGCGGTTCTGGCTGGCTGCACTTATCAGTCACAATCCCCCCTGCTGTGCTGAATGTCTTTTTGGACAGGACACTGGACGAGGGGCAAGCCAAGAGTTCCATGGTAAATTGTGCCAGCTCTGGCCTCAGGTCAAACCTGCACACCCAATAGTCTAGGGGTTCCTCGCTTCTCAGAGCGTCCACATCGGCCATTAACCCGAAGTAGTCGGACACCTGTCAGTCTAGGCGTTCCCTGAGGCTGGATCCAGAGGGCTGGCTGTCGATGGGTTGGCTGTAAGAATGATCTCATATCTGAAGTGACCAACACATCTTCAAACCGCCCTCTTCTTGCATGAGCTGTTGGATTGGTACCCGCAACTGTTTCTCTGTGAGTGGAAATTCCTCAGCCAGCGCCCGCAAAAGCAGAATGCAGTATTTCTCGAAGCAAGGCCTGGAAGTGGTGCATTCGGAAATCCATCCTACTTATTGGTAGAGCCACCCCACCCCACCAATATTTGCATTCTGAAATCCCTCTGTGATGATGGGAACATGTCCGCTATTTTGTTTTTGTACCGGGGGTCTAAGCACGTTGCCACCCAGTTCTGGTCCTTTCCCTTTATACTTTTTATATTGGGGTCCCTCTTCAAACACTGGAGCATAAAGGCCCCCATTTGCACTAAACTGGAAGCGGTGGAGTGGCCTGGCTCCTTCTCATCGTCCAGGATAATGTCGTCCTCGGCCTCCGCCCCCCAGCCACTGACACCTGGGATGCCAGAAAAGTTTAAAGCATGCTCTTCTTGCTCCTCCTCCTCCGCCTCGGCACCATCCTCCTCTGACACCTCTTCGGACTCCTGTTGACTTGTCTCAGATGGAGTAGCTCCCCCTGGGAATTCATCCAGCATTGCTACTTCCTCATCTTCCTACTCCTGCTCTTCGACAGCTTGATCAATGACAAGATGCAATGCAGGCTTCAGAAAGAAGGCGTAAGGTACGATGTCAATAATTACAATTGCTGTACTTTCCCTTTAAGAGCAGGGATATGGTGTGTTAGCCAACATTCACTACTACTGATGTCCTATTGGACTAAATTACACCAAGACTTAACTTTTAATCACTGTTATTTAATATTACTGGTGTAAATAACTGGTTAATTAAAACTTCCAGTATCACTGGCCTTTTTATTTTTGCTTAAACCACCTTGTCAGGATTGTCACCTGGCTAGGTTAACCTTCTGCTAGGTTTATACACACTAGTGCCGACCAGGCTGCGCGCTGCCTGTATGTTATATATGCACTGTGTGAATCATTTTCCATATACTGCTAGGCCACAGTGATTAACTGTCTTAAAATCAGAGCTTCACGCTGCCCCCCCCATGTCAATAATGGCACCCTGGCTGCGACTGACCAGTTTGGTGATCTCATCAAAAGGCCGCAGAAGTCTGCATGTGCCGGGCATGAGCAGCCACCGGCGTGGTGAAAAAAAAATAAGCTCCCCAGAACCTGTCCTGCCGCAGAATTCATACAGGTAGTTGTTAACTGCATGTTTCTGCTGGAGCAGCCTATCAAGCATATACAAGGTGGAGTTCCAGCTCGTCGGGCAGTCACAAATCAGACGTCTGACGGGCAGGTGGTGTCGCCGCTGAACGTCAACAAGGCGAGCCATGGCCATGTAAGATCTTCTTCTTTTTTTTTTTTATTGACAATTTTTATTGTTTTTATATTTATCATAGCATGGTACAGGCTTGAAGTCAAAATACAACAATATTACAAGTGACATAAAAGCAGGCAATATATGTAATCGAAAGAATCATCACAAGTTTTTTGTAACAGACTGGCGATATAGCCCAACATTGACAGGCATTAGTTACTGATAAGCTTGAATAGATTTCTGTTCAAATAGAATGACACGGATCCAAGGACCCCTTTCCCGTGATGAGGTAAAATGGACATAGGAGTAAGAATAGGTGTAGATGGGGGATACATGAGGCTACCACTTTCTGCTCGAGAGAGTACGGGCAGGCTACCATTAACAAATATGAGCATATGTATATAATTAGTTACGTAAATCCTCTATATTCTTTCCATGGGGACCAAATTTTTAAAAACTTGGGCGTAGAGTGTGATTCCCAATGAGAAATTTCCTCCAACCTGTATACCTGGTCTACTTTATTGATCCAAAGATTAATACTGGGGATGTCTGAAGAGAGCCAATGCGTGGGCAAGAGTAATCTGGCTGCTGCTATTAGGAGTAAGAATAGAGAAGTTTTATGTGGTCTCACTTTCTCCATCCCCAAGGAGACAAGAGCTATTTCAGGCGTACATGGGAGAGACGTCTGACAAATCTTATTGCAAAGTTGGAGAATATTTTGCCACCAGGGCTCAATTAGGTCGCAAGACCACCAGATGTGCATAAATGTGCCTTTCAATGTATGACATCTCCAACAAACATCAGACGCTGTTGAACTATACATACAAGTTTTATCTGGGGTCTTGTACCACCTCATGAGAATTTTATAGCTATTCTCCTGTATGCGTATACACCTGGACAGTTTGTGGGGGGAGGATAGAAGTTTAGTAATCTCTTGAGGTGATAGGATACGCTGTAAATCTCTTTCCCAAATGCCTATAATCGCAGGTTTGGGAGGGGAGGGAGGTGTTTTCAGATATTTGTATATTTTTGAAATAGTTTTAGGAGGATACAACTTACTGCTCAGCATTGTCTCAAACCAGTTGAGTTCTCTCACTTGGGAGGTTTGTTTCGCACAAAGGAGGGCCTCTGTTTTGAGGAAACGCTGTAATATTGGATTGCGAATCTGCGAGTCCAGTCTTGTGTTTATTTCAGAGTCCGAAACAAGACAACCATCTTTATCTATAAGTTGTGACGCAGCAATTGTTGAATTCCTTATGGCTGTAGGGCAGCTATCCTTTAATTCTTTGGGTGCCAGATCAATGATGTCTCTAATAAGTAGAAGAGGTGAAGGGAGAAAGGGACCTCCAGGATTGGAAGTGAACTTCCTCCAGACCTTTAGGGTGTTACGTGTGATAGGGTTTGAAATGAGGCTAGGTTGAGGCAGTAATTTATTAGCTAATATAAGTGCCCTAATAGAAGATGGAAGAAGGGCATTTTCCAACTCTGGCCAGGATTTGTGACCAGGTTCCCTAATTAAGTCAATAATTCTGGATAATTGGATAGCGTTCATATAAGTCTCCGGATCGGGGAGACCAATACCACCTGAAGCTCTGGGTTTGGTCAAAGTATCAAAGGAGATGCGAGGACTCTTGCCTTGCCATATAAATTTGCGTATGTATTTATTAAGAGAGGTGAAATATGATTTGGGTATTTCTATGGGTAGGACTTGCATCAGGTACGTGAGTTTGGGCATGATCAGAGACATGAAAATGTTTTTTCTACCAAACCAGGAGAGGTATTGTGAGTCTAGGGAATTCATCTGTGTCTGCATAGCTGTTAAAAGGGGCATGTAGTTTAATCGAAATAAATCAGGTAAATGTGGAGAGAGTTTGACCCCCAAGTAGGTTAATTGTTGGGTTTGCCAATTGAATGGGGAGTTTACTTTGAGAGAGGAGACACTAGCGGGCGAGAGGCCTATATGAAGGACCTGGGACTTTGAAGGGTTAATTTTAAAGTTTGATAAGGATCCAAAAAGGTTAAGTGTCGACAGGATCTTGGGCATGGATTTGTGTGGATTAGTAGTGGTGATCAGTAAGTCATCGGCGAATGCTGCTAATTTATATTCTCGAGAACCTATTTTCAGACCACTGATGTCACTGTTTTGTCTAAGGGCTTGTAGAAGGGATTCCATCACGAGTACGAATAAAAGGGGTGAAAGGGGGCACCCTTGCCTCGTCCCATTTCTTATGGAAAAACTGGATGATAGTATTCCATTCACCGACACGGACGCCGAGGAGTACGTATACATTGCAAATACTGCATTGATATATGACTCTGGGAGCTGAAATTTCGACAAAGTTAGTCTAATATATAGCCAGTCTACTCTATCAAATGCTTTATCGGCTTCCGTGCCAATCAGGACCAAGGGAACATGTTTATGGGAAGCATAAAACAAGGAGTCTAATATTTTTGTGGTATTATCCTTCCCCTCTCTCCCCTTTACGAAGCCCACTTGGTCTGGATGTATCAAGTTGGGTAAAAAGCTTTGTAGCCTAGTGGCTAGCATCTTAGCTATAAGTTTAAGGTCTACATTGAGGAGAGAGATTGGACGATAATTGGAACATAGTGTATGGTCTTTGCCTTCCTTGGGTATTATTGTTATAGTGGCTCTAGTCATATCATGTGAAAGAGGTAAATTGGACATGGCTAAATTGCAGACAGGGAGCAGATGTGGTAGGAGTATGTTTTTGAAAGCAAAAAAGTATGATATAGGGAGACCATCCGGGCCGGGGCATTTACCTCTGGGGGTAGATTTAATGGCGGCTTCTAATTCTGGGGTAGTGAAAGGCCTGGCCAGGGAATCCCGCTGTTTTAAGGTTAAGGTTGGGAGGTCAAGTGTGTCAAGAAAAAAGTTAATGCTGGTTTCTCTAGAAGTGGAAGGATCGGGTGGATCTGGGACTTTTAGGTTGTATAGGGAGTTGTAGAATATCCTGAATTGATCTGCTATGTCCTCCGCTTTGAACAAAAGGTTACCCTGTTGAGACCTGAGGGATTGAACATAGCGGGAACTTCTCCTATGTTTAATGCGGTTCATGACGAATCTGGAGGCTTTATTGCCGTGGGCAAAAATTTTCTGTTGTATTGACAGAAAAAGTTTGGCTGAGCGTTCGTTTAAAAGGTTTTTTAGTTGAGCTCTAAGGGTAGAAAGTTCCGCTAGCAGTGAATCTGACATGGATTGTTTGTGGGCCTTTTCTGCTAAGTGGATTTTTGATAGCAAGTCATTAAGTTTTTTCTCTGATTCCCTTTTCAGGAAGGAGCAAAGACCAATCAGTCTGCCTCTAACATACGCCTTATGAGCGTCCCAGAGGGTTTGAGGAGAAATCTCAGGCGTAGCGTTTATAAGAAAATATTCCTCAAGGTAAGAGGAGATAAGAGCCTTATGTTTTGCATTGTTTAAAAGGGACTCATTGAACCTTCAGTTGGTTTGTCTATTGGTTTTCTGGTCTGAGCAGATTTCACAAAAGATTGGGGCATGATCGGATAGAGTAATGTTTCCAATTTTTGGGAATGAGCAGAATTGTAATTTTTCTTTTGGGATTAAAATGTAGTCAATGTAGTCAATTCTGCTATAAGATTTGTTAGCAGGGGAATAAAAGGAATAATCAATCGCATCAGGATTATGGCATCTCCAGACATCTAAGACTCCCAGGTTATGGAGTTTCGTGTGTATCAGACTAAGAGTTTTTGCTGATATTGGGGACTTTTTAGAGGAGGTTTCTAATGAGGGATTTAAAGCCACGTTAAAGTCACCTGCCATGATCAGAAATCCTTCTCTGTGTTTTTCTATAAGAGAAATTACTGGGGTGAGCCAGTTGTTTTGGTCTACATTTGGGGCGTATAAGTTAGCAAAGGTAAAGATGGATTGCCCTATTTGGCCTATGAGGATTAGGTATCGGCCTTCCGGGTCTTGAACATGCGATTTATACTGAAAAGGGAACCCCCTACCAAAGCCAATGCTGACTCCCCTCGAGGCCGCACCCCCAGCACCACAGTGATACCAGCTCGGATATTTGGAGTGGGAAAGGTTAGGGTAGCTCCCATGTTTGAAATGTGTCTCCTGCAAAAAGATCACAGAACACCTCTCCTTGTGTAAGAGAGAGAAAATCTGGGATCTCTTGGAGGGGGACCTCATCCCCTTGACATTGAAAGAGACTAGTTTAAAATCCACCACAAGGAGAGGGGGAGGGGTTCTGGATGTAATAGCAAAGAAAATCTGACCAACCAGGAGCAAAGGGGAGGAGGGAGTGTGGCCACGAGAGAAGCCCACCAGCATCCAGACAGAAGGAGGAATCTCAGATTTTGGGCCCTGAATCCATGAAGACATCCTTATGTTCATTTGAGTGAGTATTTGGTAACTTTTATAGTACCTGTCAAAACAATAACAATTAGAAACACAAAATAAAACAATAAGTGGAGGTAAGGGATGAATAAACATCATCCATACCAGATAGAACATATCAATTGTGCCTTTTTTCCTAGGCATCATGTAGGGGGGGGGGGGGGGGGTAAAGTACCCATAAGCACTACCCTCTGTATTACCAAATAATATCATTGAGAAAGAAATCATGTGAGAAACATGAAGCATGTGGAAGAAAAACAGACTCAGCAGTTAAGGTTGAGGACAAAGTGGAGTATTATAAGATACTGGCGGATATCTTTGAGTGTCTTGCACTGCTACCATAGCAAGGGAGCGTACAAATATATATTGGAAGTAACCTGATCTTAATATTTAGCTCTATGACTGAGCTAACCTTATGACAGATGGGAAATTCATGAGAAAGATCCCTACTGATTCATCGTCATATACTGGGCAGAGAGCAATGTACGCTCAGCTCTCCGACCAGCACACAAGGAGTCATCAAAAGGAGAACAATATAGCTTTAGCTAAAAATCTGTACGTCTCCCATACTACTGAACAGGATCCACCCAAATGAAAGAAGAACAAAACTCTTTACTTAGAGGAGACGATAAAGTGGATTATTATAAGATAGTGGTGGGCAGTTTTGAGTGCCTTGCACTGCAACCATTATAAGGGATTGCACATATATACTGAAATTAGACTGATCTTGGTATTTAGCCATGTGACTGAACTAATCATAGATGGGAAATTCATGAAAAAGATCCCTACTGTTTCATCGTCATATACTGGGCAGAGAGCAATGGACGCTCGGCCCTCCGTCCAGTATACAAGGAGTCATCACATGAAAAAACAATCTAACATTAGCTTGAAATCTGTACATCTCCCATATTGCTGTATAGAGTCCACCTAGATTTAAGGAGAACAAAACATTTTACTTCTCCACCATGGTCAGGCGTTTGGGAGTGGAGAAGGAATTTCCCCTTTTACTTCTTTGGGGTTTTGGAGTACCCAAAGGTTCCCAGGGGGTCACCTGGGGGAGTTTAGGTAGGGAGCTCAGATTTTGGGCAACGTCCCAGTTCTCAATAGGCAATGGAGCAATTTGAAGAAGGTCGTAGGCTTTATCCAGGTCAGCAAAGGAAGAGATGTGTATGCGTCGACCATCATGCAGGAACGATATTCCAAACGGGAAAGTCCATCTGTATATAATTCTGTGCTGTCGCAGCCATTCTGTAAGGGGTCTCAGGGCTTTGCGTTTTTTGAGAGTTGACTGTGCCAGGTCTTGAAATATGGTGATAGTATTTTCTTCCCACTCAACGGAGCTAGAGTTCCTAGCATTAGCCAGTATGGCCTCCTTTACAGGGAAGTGTAAAAATTTACATATGACGTCTCTGGGGGGCTCATTCGCTTGCGGTTTTGGCCTGAGAGCTCTATGGGCTCTTTCAAGCAGGACTTCATGTGCCGATTCTGGTCCCAGAATTATCAGGCATATCTGAATTATTGTTTCCGGAATGTCTATGGTCGAGATAGATTCCGGAATGCCTCTAAAGCGTAAGTTGTTACGTCTGCTCCTGTTCTCTTGATCTTCCATGGCTGTATATAGGGAATTAATATGGCATTGAGCTAGGGACAAGAATGATGAGACTTCCGACTGGTGTTGTAGGATTGCGGCCTGCGATTCCTCCAAAGCCTCCACTCTTCTGCCTATGTGCCTGACATCTTCTTTTATTAAGGAGATATCCATACTGAGGGGACCCAGTGCTTCTGCTAAGGCCTCCTTTAGGAAGGTTCTAGATATGGGCAAGCAGTCTGCATCGCTGGGGTCCTCTCCTACCTTATCCTCGACGGACGCTGCTGGTAGCTTGTGTGCTGAGCGTTGTGTGCCGGGCGCCATCTTAGATTCGCGGCTCACTGTCGCAGCGGCTGTCTTCTTAACATATCTCTCCATCTCTCCGGCCTGGTTCTGGGAGCGATTGGTACTCGGTTGGTCTGTGGGCTTTTGGCCCCCGATTTTAACCATTTTGGGTTCCAGTGGGCTAAAGACACAGTGCTGTGAGGGTTATGCGAGCATGGGAGCCGTCCTTCACACGTCCATTCACTTCAAGCGCGGGCTCCGCCCCGTCTCGGCCATGTAAGATCTTCTAAAATGGCCAGAGATTTTCCTGTCCTGCTGCAAGATGTCCTGGACCCCGGGGTATTTGGCAACAAATCACTGCACGACTAAGTTCAGGACGTGTGCCGTGCATGGCACATGTGTCATTTTGCCCTGTTTCAGCACGCTCATCAGATTGGCACCGTTGTCGCACACCACTTTACCAACTGTCAAATTGAGCTGGGTTAGCCACTGATTGGCCTGTGACCGCAAAACTGAAAGGAGTGCAGGACCGGTGTGGCTCTTGGCTTCCAGGCACAACAGCCGCAGCACAGCATGGCAACGTCTCACCTGGCACGTCGAATAGTTTCTGGAGAGCTTGGGGGGCGCAGCGGAAGAGGCGGTACCAATGGAAAAGGAGGAGTCAGCCGAGGAGGAAACGGAGGATGGAGTAGGAGGAGGAGAAGAAGAGGCAGGCCTGCATGCAATCTGTGGCGGTAACACCAAATCCACATGGGTGCCACGGGTTAGATGCTTGACGCCGTCAGAAGGTTCACCCAGTGGGCAGTAAAAGATATGTACCTTCCCTGCCCGTGTTTGCTAGACCATGTGTCTTTGATCAGGTATCTTTACGCTTGAACATTAGGTCCACAGAAGTCTGCCTTTTGCCAGATGAACGCGACGACAGCACGATGAATGGTGGCGTGGATGACAAATTGGAGGTGAGAGGAGAAGGAGAAGAGGCAGGACGTGGAGCGCTGGGGGTGTGGCTTTGTGGGTTCTGACGGTGTTGCTCCCACTCTGCTTGGTGATGGATGGCCAGGTGCCTTCTTAAGGCGGTCATCCCTAGGTAAGTGTTGGGCTTACCGCGACTTATGCGTTGACAGCACAGGCTGCAGATGGCAACATTATTGTCAGCAGCGGACACGTTTAAAAAAGCCCACACTGTGGAGCCATGTGCCGGCGTCCTGGGAGCGCCAGATGTGACCATGCATGGTGGATGGCTCGTTCCAGATACATTAGCTGTCTGATTTTTTCCTTCTGTGCACTGTAAGTTCTGCCTGCTTCTCCTCCTTCTCCTCCCTATCTGCTCTTCTGTCGCTCCCTCTGAACTCCCCTCCTCTTCCTCTCTTGTGGGCACCCTTGTGACGTCCATAGACACGTCATCAGCGTCATCTTCACCACCACTGATCTCGGAGTAGGCAGCAACAGCAGGGACCACCCTCCTTGGGCTGATCTGGGTACTGTTGTCAGACTGCTGGGTGGCAACCGTTGATACCTCCTCTTCCTGATCCGATGCCAAGAATGGCTGTGCATCGGTAAGGTCTTGGAATGGATGGCAAAATAATTCTGACTCGAGCAGAAGGGATATGGTGGTGGTGGTGGTGGTGTCTTTGGGGGTGCACACAGCAGAGAGTGAAGAGGGTGCAGATAGAGAGGATGAGGAGGGTGCTGAAGCGGAAGGCTGAGTGAGCCACTCAACCAAGTCTGGTGCGTCCTGGACGTAATCGCACACACCTTCTGCAACTTCCCACTTAGGCTCCGGCCTGGTGCACCTGCCCGATCCCTACCAACCCTGCGGAATGGCCTGCCTCTTCCTCTGCCTGTCATTTTAAAAATGACCCTGTGACAAAAGTGCCTATAGAAGAGCAGTATTTGCAAGCGATTCGTCAAATTGGTGGCAGCAGTGGGATTGCTTCCTAGTGCGAGGAGCTGCACCTTAGAGACACCAGTAACGTGTGGACTCGTACAGCGCCCCTGGCTACAGCAGCATGCAATCAGCTAGTTCTTGGACAGAGTTCCATGATGAAGGATTACATAGATGCAGTCCGGAAAGACGTATGGCATGAGGCCTTGTCGGATGTGCAGTGTTGGCGGGGCTAGAGTCTCCCCAGTGAGGAGATGAGGTTGCGGATGCGATTGGAGCTGTGAATGCCTCTACTGGGAGAGCAGCCCCTTAAGGGGTGGGTGTCGGAGCGTGAGACCCTGGTATGGCAGGAGACCTGGCGGCTGGATGGGGCATACTAGGCACTATGGGAGGACCCACAGTCGGCAGGTGGAGATGGGACCAAGTTCTCTCTACCGGCCTTGCAGGGATGCTGGGCAGCAGGCCCAGATCCCCGCGGCAGTGTTTTATAATGGGAGAAGAGACAACTGGTCTCTCTCCCCAGCGGCAGCCCGTGTCACAGAGAGAGGAGACTGTCGGTCCCTCATCTCAGCAGCAAGCATCATTGGAGGTGGAGATGGTTGCTACTCCTACCCAGCACCCAGCATCATTCCAGGGAGAGGAGACAATCGGCTGATCTCCCAAGCGGCAGAGGGAGTTCCAGGGAGAAGAGGTAGATGACCTCTCTCCCCAGCAGCAGTGTGGCTACCCAGGAGATGATATGAGTGGCATCACTCTGCTGCACCAGAGTCAGTTGGAAGAGGTTCTGGATTCATCTTGTCTGACTAACACAGGTCCAGACCAGTTGGGGGTCTGGTACCTGGTTAGTCTACTGTTGGGAGGGGAGAAATGTGACGGACTGAACCGTCACTGGGGCTGCTGGAGAGGCCTGAGGGCTAGCCTCCTTCCTACGGACTATGGACTCAGAACTATGGAGCCCCCCCCCCCCCCTCAGTCTCTTGGCGTTACAAGGAACTATTACCCTGATTTAAGTGTGGAGTAATATAGGCCATATCGTTCCTATTGCCCATTAAAGGTGCAGGGGTGAACCCAGCAACACAAAAAGGTTTAACTCTGCACTGAGGCTCCCAAGGAATGTGTTAGTTCATTTGTCCCTTTGCCCTATTGTGTTAGTGATGGGATTAAGTAGCCGACTCTGGTGTAGAGGAGTAGATCACCCTCTGATACACTCAGGAGATAATCCCATCACATGTGTCTCCTCTCTCCCTATTCTTCCATTAAGACACTGGGGAGGGGATGTCTGTTTGCATGCTTGATTAAATTATGGTGTTAGACCTCTTGAACTGTATGTGTATACTGAGTTAGTCCATTGTCTTATTTAACTGTATCACAGACAGAGGGGGTATGTCTCTGGCCTGTGTAATTGTATAAATTGTGAGTGCTGGCTGGCATTAAAGTGTCCTGTTCTACTCTTCATGAAGTCTGGGCTCATGTTTGGGGGATTGGAGAACTACACTCTGGGGATTGCTATAATTATTATACTCTCCAGTGTATAATCCCTAGCTCTTGTAAGAGCTGTTCCTGTTCCTGTTTCGCTCTCTGGACTAAGGCCAGGTTCACCCACTGGAAGCTGTAACCCAGCCTTGGGTCCGGGGTGGTTGGAGTACGGCGAAACCCCAAACCAAGCTGCGGTGGTTGGTGGGGTTTGCAGTTGTAATGGTGTCGAGTGCGGTGCTGATGGTCCTTGGCGAGCACTAGGAGCATCGTTCGACGGAGGCACCCAGTCGGGGTGGCAAGCGATCCGTCACAAAGGTATATCACACCCCTGCCTCAATCAATTTATTTGGGGGGCAACTGGTATATCACACCAGTAGAAATTATTTGTTCCAATAGCGTTTGTCACTCTGTGTAGCTGAGGTAACGCAGCAAAACCGCAAACAAATGCTGCACTACCTAAATGCACTATATAGAAAGTATATTATTGGTATATAACACTCCTGCTTCAATCACTTTTTTTGGGGGGGGGCAACTGGTATATCACACCAGTAGAAATGATTTGTTCCAATAGAGTTTGTCCCTCTGTGTAGCTGCAGTATCGCAGCAGAACCGCACACAACTGCTGCACAATACAAATGCAGTATAATATACTTTCTATGTTAGAAAGTATTTATAAGTACATCACACCCCTCAGTAAGTCACACCTATCGATAGCACACCTATACCAGTCCTTAATAGGACTTTTGTGGCTCTATTCACTAGCGTTTTGTGTCCCTAACAGTCTGTCCCTGCTCCACACAGCAACCTCTCCCTACACTGGCAAAAGACTGAATGTAAAATGGCAGCCAGATCAGGTTTATTTATAAGGGGGTATGTCCATGTGCTAAAGCGTCTCAATTGGCTGTCCTGTACCACCTGATGGATGTGTCATGGGTCAAAATTCTTCACAATGTAAAAGAATATCGGCGCCGGCGGACATCTCCATATGTTCGCCCGTTCGGCAAACCGCGAACGAGCAAAGTTCGCTGCGAAACGACCGCCGGGTGAACCGCAAGGCTATCGCTACTCACCATGTGGTGAGCGCGATTACGTCATCAAAGGTCCTTTTGCAGGTTCTGAAAGAAGAATAAAGAAGACGATTCCGGCTGCGCGAACTAGAGGATGTGGTCAGTTATTTATTTATTTATTTTTAACCCCTCAAGCCACATTTTAGTAAGCATTCTGTATTGAGAATGCTATTATTTTCCCTTATAACCATGTTATAAGGGAAAATAATACAGTGAATAGACTTTAATGGGGTTGCTCATTCCGATCATCTCCTAGCAACAATGCGTGAAAATCGCACCGCATCCGCACTTGCTTGCGGATGCTTGCTATTTTCATGCAGACCCATTCATTTCTATGGGGCCTGCTTTGCATGAAAAACGTAGAATATAGAACATGCTGCCATTTTGCGTGAAAATCACAGCTCATCTGAATAGCCCCATTGAAGTGAATGGGTCCGGATTTAGTGCGGGTGCAATGCGTTCACCTCAAGCATTGCACCCGCACGGAATTCTCGCCCGTGTGAAAGGGGCCTTACAGTTCTGGAATGTATTGGATAACACTGATATAATGCTACCATTGTTATCCAATACATTCCAGAACTGTAAGCATCATAAATCAATATAATGCTATGTGACTCCCGGCAGCAATGGGAGGTCAGGCCGGGTGTTGAGATGCGGACTCGCTGCGGGAGGAACGCTCGTCTGCAAGGGGCCTTACTGTCCTATTATGAATGCTTTGTATTTGCCTGACGGTCGGTAGAGTTTTTGTCCTAGTTAGTAATACAATCACTTTTCATGGCTATCAGGAGCATTTATCAATCGCCATAGGATCTTCTCCACATTGATTGTTGCATTAGTATTTTCTTAACAATATCATATACCGTATACAAACAAAATATATTATTTCCGCAGATTATTATTGGTCATAAAAATAGTGAAATAGTTAAACTGAACTCCGATTTCTTTTTTCTTCGTTATATAATTTGTATGATTTTGACTTTCTGCAGCAGCACCTACAGAGCAAACCACGAATACTGGCTAGTCGATTCGCATAAAACTTAGTTTCAATTCTGTACGGTCCACTTGGAACCGAACCCGAGTTTGGGAAATGTTTTTTTACAGTATAAATCAATTTCTGAAGGTATTATGCGGTCTTGCAAGACTTCACGGAGTAATAGCTTCGGCTTATCGGAGCCAATACATTCTAATACTGTACTGAAACGTATTTTTATGCAAATCGACTTTGGATGTTTCATCGATTTGCTCATCCCTAATACTGGCCGTGTGCATCCTACACTTTTCGTGGGTCCAATTGTAGAACTGACTATTTTTTGTCTGCCAAATGGATAAGAATAGGACACGTTCTATCTGCACGGACATACGGATGTGGACGGCACATAGTGTATTCCGCATGGTTCCGCATCCGATTTGAAAATGCACAGAAAAAATATGGTTGTGTGCATGAGGCCTAAATAGCATTTCCAGAGTAAAAAAGGTGCATCACCAAGGCACCCTGCCGCACAGTGTCCTCGCAGCATGAATCTTTATACATATGGGTGTCAAGTAAGATCAGATATGGGGAGAGAAGAAGGAAAATACTTACCATATAATTACAGATTTTGTTAAAGCACTTTATTGCCTTTCTCAAGCTTGAAAAAAAGAATTAGGCAAAAATTCCAATATGTAAACAAGGTCTAATGCATAAGATATTAAAATATATTACGCAAGTCTGTATAATGCCTTACCCACACGTCTGTGCCCATGATGAGGTCGGTGAGAAGATGGCCAGTGTTTTATCTGTGAAGAGGTCTGTGAAGAAACCGTGTTTGGTCAGGGTTTCCCACTCCATGTGTCATCTGTATTCCACGGACACTGCTAAGTTGAAAATTAATTTCCAGAGCATCTCCTACCAATGGTCTGTGAAAAGCACGATCCAAACACATATGCCGTCCATGCTGTGTCCGTGGTTTTCACGGACACATGGACTTCAATGGGTATCTTTGGTCCGCATCACGGACCAAAGTAGTGCATGTCAACTGTCATGGTTTTTCCACTGATACACAGTCAGTGAAAAGTCAGGGATGTGTGAATAAACACACTAAAATCACTGGATCCGTGTGCTCTCTGTGAAGAACACACATCCAGGATTCACTGACGTCTGAATAAGGCCTCATGCACACAACCGTTGTTTTGGTCCGCATCCGGCTTGGATGCAGACCCATTCACTTCAATGGGGCCGCAAAAGATGCGGACAGCACTCCGTGTGCTGTCAGCATCCGTTGCTCCGTTCCGTGGTCAGCAAAAAAAATATAACCTGTCCTATTCTTGTCCGTTTTGCGGACAAGAATAGGCAGTTATATCAATGGCTGTCCGTGCCATCCATTGGCGGACCGCAAAACACACAACGGTCGTGTGCATGAGGCCTCAGGCCTTAGTATTGGGTAATTCTCTTCCCCTCTATACAGTAGTTATGTAGTGAATAAACCTGCCTACAGCTTCACACCGATAGTCCTCATAGACATAAAGATATTATCAATCTGGGTTCCATAGATCCATAATATGACATCAATGGCCACCTATAGGCCCATACCATAACTCTGTGATACAGTACATAGGAACATAGGGGGTCATTTATCAAACTGGTGTAAAGTAGAACTGGCTTAGTCGCCCATAGCAACCAATCAGATTCCACCTTTCCTTTTCCAAATGAGCTGTCCAAAATGAAAGGTGGGATGTGATTGGTTGCTATGGGCAACTAAGCCAGTTCTACATTACACCAGTTTGATAAATGACCCCCACAGTTTTCCTCACAAATTTAGTGACCTGCTATATTGTACACCATATTACAGAGATATTCCCCTTATAAATAACTGATTTTATGGGAGAACACTTGTTTCATTGAAGCAATGTGTCCACTACAGAATAGGGCCACAGAAGTACCATGCACATGGCTTTGCTGTGTGCTAAGCCCCCTCTCTGTATGTTTATTTCAGACATGGAAAATGAAGTAAGGGTTAACTTTGTGTATTACGTCTGTGTTTTCAGGGAAAAAAAGACTTGGCTTTGGAATTAAATAGGTAAATCTGGAATAATAGCATCTGGAGGGAATCTAATAGTTGGTTATTAGTTCATGTGAACTTCTGAACCTTGCACAGAAAACATAAATTGAATTTACAACTGTTTAAAATGCATGGAAATACTGATTTAGAGATGGGAACCATCCTATGAACACCCAATTATTTTTATGAAAAAAAAAAAGCACAAGACTCAATCTCCTTGCAAACTGTGTGCAAACATTAAGCTCACATCTCCAATAAAGCTGCAAAACACATGAAAATGATGCATTTTATATCTCCACATCGTGGCCATCTTATATTACTGAGCTTAGGTAGGGTACGGCAGCACAAGCAGTAAACTTAGCAGATTTGTCACACAGAAATTTTGGGGGGTCATCTATTAAGATCTGCGTTTTAGACTCCGGTCTTCATACCCTGTGCACTGGCGGTGGATCCAGGGAAGTTATGTAGAGGTGACGGCCTCTACATAACTTCAGCACATCCAGCCCCAGTTCTAAATCTATGCCCGCTTCCTTGATGGCTTAAATTTAGACCATTTTCTACGCTTAAAACAAGCGTAGAAAATATTAAATGAGACAGGCCTGCCGGCCCGTCCCCTTCCCTGCCCACACCACGCCACCTTTTTTAGACCTGACATCAGCGGGGAAAAGTTGCAGATTGCGGCGCAGACAACCTTTGTGCCGCATCCTGCGCCAGAAATACTTGAAATATAGGTGAATTTCTGTTAGCAAATTACTCCCTATGTGCATAAAATGCACAGTGTTTTACAGTAGATGCAAAATGAATCAGATTTAGGCAAAGCTTATCTACATGCTGCATAAGGAACCTGGCAGACCTATGGTCCAAATTTTTTATTTGCTGGAGGTCAGTTAAGGCCTCTTCCACAGGTGCATGTTCGTAATGACATCCATGACAAGATGGTCAGTGGCTCATCCCTGAAAATGTCGGTGAAGGATCCATGATTGGTTTGTATTTTTGCCCTTTGTGTCATCCATATTTCACATACTTTTAGGCTGAAAATCAATTTCCAGAGAATCTCCTACCATTCGTGTTGTGTCAGTGCTTTCAAGGACTTCAATGGGCATGTTTGGTTCACATCATGGACTGAAGTATCGCATGTCTGTGGATTTTCCATTTACCCACGGTTAGTGGAAAATCAGTGATGCATAAACACATTAAAATCAATGTCCGCGGAGAACATGCATAGCACATGATTCACTGACATGTAAAAGAGGACTAAGGCCTATTGCACAGGAACGTGTGCGCTCCGTGGCTGTATTGCGGACCGCATTTGCGGATCTGCAATACACGGGCAGCATTCCGTGTGCATTCCGCATAACGGATGCGGACCCTTTCACTTCAATGGGTCCGAAAATCCGGAAATACGGATTGGTGCATCCCGTACTTCCGTTCCGCAAAAGGATAGAACATGTCCTATCTTTTTGCGGAACGGCCGGATTGCGGACCCATTAAAGTGAATGGGTCCGCAATCCGCTGCGGCTGCCCCGCGGTCAGTGTTTGTGCATTGCAGCCCACGGGGCGCACAAGTTCGTGTGCAAGAGGCCTAATGTTGTGGATCTCTAGTATGGATTTTACCATTCGCAATGTAAAAGGTTATATCTTTGGCAAACCTACAGCAAAATCTTTGACTTACTGTATCACAACTCAGGTATCAGGAGACAGAGCGTATCAAGCCACTGAAAAGGAGAGGAGATATTAAAACATTTTTTACTTAAAAGAGAAACTTTTGGGACCCACACACAAGATATACTGCAACCTAGAGGTCTGAATAGAGAATATGAGATTGTACATGGGTTTTTCAGTGACTGCCAGCCCGACCCTGCCTATGGATAGGAAATAACTTTAACATTTGGTACAACCACTTGAATATGCATCTAAAGCACTATTATCTGTTTTTCTGTCAGATTTGTACAAAATGCCATGTGCACAAGGCCATGCTCTTAAATGCAATTAAAAATAACAAGAGTTAATACTAAATATTCTCTTGATTTGAAATAATCAGTGCTAAAACTTGACAAAAATAACATATGTGTGATCTAGCGTAATAAATATTTTAATTAAAAATATGTTACATCACTGCTGCTGGGAAATATTTACAGCTACTGATCAGGGTTTGCAAAAAAATCACAATCTTAATTTATTTTGCTGATTTAAACGCAGCAATTATCTGCATGCAGCAGTGTGTAAATGATTTGGAAGCGAGATCCTGCAGAGCATAGTATATTTTTGATACCCCTTCCCAGTCTAGGTCATGCGTCAATCAGTGGTTATATGACACATTTGTATTTGTTACACACCTCCAAAGGGCTGACATATTTAACAAGATGTCAATCATCATTTCGGAATTTGCTGAAGCTGGAGCTAGAGGGATGTCTATAGGAAAGATCCAGGTCTCATTTTTAAGAACAATCAAATTCAGCAAATTGAAATATATAAACATAAATGTATTTGAGCCATGTACAATCTGCCTGTACTACAGAGCACTCGGTGTGCTGCCACTTCATGCCACATTATGGACCTATATCATTCATACTGTAGGTGAGAATGATATATTTGGATAGGGAATGAAAAATATTTTATGGGGTTTTCTGAGATTCTGATATTGATGACCTGTCCTCAAGATAGGTCATCAATATCAGATCGGAAAGGGGTCTGACTACCAGCACCCCGGCCGGTCAGCTGTTTGAAGAGACCAGGCGTTTTGAGGGGCACTGTGACCTTTTGCTAGGGCACTGATACCATGTTAATCAGTCACTTGGCCTAGTCGCAGCTCAGTGCCATTCAAGTGAATGGGGCTGAGCTTCAATACCATGCATAGCCACTATGCAATGGACAGCACTGTGCTCAGAAAGTTGAGAGGAGGCCGTGGTACTCATCGGAGTGCCACAGCTTCCTCAAACACCTGTTTAGCAGTCGTCAGACACTGGCTGATCTGATAATGATGACCTAACTTGAGGATAGGTCATCAGTATCAGAATCTTAGAAACCTTTTTAAAGGGAACCTGTCACCATGTAAGTTTAGTGCAATTTGCAGGCACCATGTTCTAGAGTAGGAGCAGCTGAACAGATTGATTTTTAGTTTTATGGGGAAAGAGTAAGGCACCTTGCAGATGAGCGTGTCCGGATTAGGTCCGGGTGCGTTGCGAATGCATTCAGTGAAAAATTAGCAATTTTGCAGGCAAAGCCTGCGATCGCGTTCAGTTGTTCAGTTTTTATCTCGCTGGTGCAATGCGTTTTGATGCGTTTTGCACGCGGGTGATAAAAAACTGAATGTATACAAACAACATCTCTTAGCAATCATCCGTGAAAAAAGCATTGCATCCGCACTTGCTTGCGGATGCGATGCAATTTTCACGCAGCTCTATTCACTTCTATCGTTGCGTGAAAATCGCAAAATATAGAACATGCTGCGATTTTCATGCAGCGCACAAGTGATGTGTGAAAACCAATGCACATGTACACAGCCCCATTGAAATTAATGGTTCCAGATTCCGTGCGGGCGCAATGAGTTCGCATCACGCATTGCACCCACGCGGAATACTCGCTCGTCTGCAAGGTGCCTAAGAAAAACATATTCCTTTAAATCTCTGCCTTTTCTGAACTCTGTAGCCATGTGGGCATTCTTATCATTGACGGACATATACATCCACTGGTAAGATGGCTCGCTTAGGCAAGAGAGCTTTTTTTTTTATAAATTGCATTTAAAATAATGATGTTCCTACCAAGCACAATATTTTTTACATAAACACGCAGCAATTTTCATGTCTGTCTGTAAAACGGCAGATGCTTTGGACTTTGCAATTGGTGTGCATCTGTTGTATCAAAAATG
This sequence comes from Bufo bufo, assembly GCF_905171765.1. Classification (NCBI taxonomy): domain Eukaryota; kingdom Metazoa; phylum Chordata; class Amphibia; order Anura; family Bufonidae; genus Bufo; species Bufo bufo. Next base: position 623,843,835 of record NC_053390.1, read on the forward strand.
TCTTTTTTTCCAAAATTGTACCGAAGTGTTTGCTATCAGACATGCAATGTGTTGTGGAATACACTGATCAGTGGTATGTCTTGTTAAGCCTCCCCTTCGACTGACTATACAGTATACTACGGGACTTCTACTCCAGCTCCTTTATGACACAGATGCTTAGTTATTGTCACAAACCAACTGGTGTGAACCCACTGTGCCACATGTCCTACCTCCTCTAAGGGCGTTGTCTAAGTGAACCCCTGGATCTTCACAGTACCCCTGATGGTGGGGATAGACTTTTCCGAGGGGAACACCAGGTCGCTACCTATTGAGGAGGATAGATACACGAGGCAGCTGGTCCAGGCAGACCAGGAGGTACCTGAGAAAGTTACCAGAGGTGCAGGACCAAAGGATGAGGCAGAGGCATAGTCAGACAGGCAAAAGGTCAGGGCAGGCGGCACAGGTACAGGTCAGGCAATCCGAGTTGGCAACAGGAGAGTCAAGGCAAGCAGGTAGGGATATAACAGGTTGCACAGTCCAGAAATACAGATACGAGTCAGGAACACAAGAACACAAGCTGAAACCAGGAACCTTAGCAGGACACAAGGACCTTGACACTGAGGCATCTGGGAATGGGGCTGAGACACTTATATATGCGCCGGAGGGCTAGGATTGGTTAGCAAGGTCACATGACCTAACCCATAAAGCCCAGGAAGTGACGCGCATCGGCCCTTAAGGAAGTGCTACAGGAAGCAAGCAGCAAGCATGCTGTGGCCAGGGCTGAGAGCAAACTGTGGAGCAGATCCAAGACCAACAGCACTGACACAGAGAGAGCCCAGGACTGCAGCGGTGAATGGGAAGCACCGGCCGCAGATCACTGCTGAACACGCGGCGGTAAGCAGGGAAACAGCAGCACACAGCAGCCGCTGTTACAGTTATACAGTGATACATCCTTTACCTCATGTTGCTACAGAGTCCCTATTTTAGGGCTCATTCAGTGTAGAACAGACCCTACACGGACAGAAGAACACTTCACATTTTGAATATTGCAGCATGCACCATTTAGTTTTTTGTGCAAGACTCACCCATTCAAGTAAATGGGTGTGTAATAATAATGGACAGTACGTGGGTCATCCATTTTTTTGCTGCTGATACATAGATTAGATTTGAAAGTGCCCTAAGGAAATAAGAATAACGCTAACTGATAAAAATTCATTCAATAAGATATTCGCAGTTTAAGGCTGATAAAGAATTTACTGCAGTGAGTGGGACATTTTGCAAGGACATTATTTCCAGCCTTAGATTCTGCAGAAAGAGACGTTGGAAAGATAGAGGAAAGGAGTACTACAACCAGGGACATAGCTAAAGGCTCATGCAAGTGTTCAGTTTGGGCCCCCCTTCCCTCAGTGCTTTGTGGCCAGGGGCAGGAAAGCACATAGCCTTCGTGCTGCCTGAGGCAAAAATTGAACTGGCAACTCCCCCATGCCAAATCCTTGACTTAACCCCAGAGGTGTAATTGCTACTTCTGCACCATCATTAGCTATGCCCCTGACTACCACAACTATCCTTGAATATATTCATACATTGCTATCTGGAAAGATTTACACTGTGAATTGTTTAAAACTGAGTTTGATACTGTTGGATCTACTACAACTATCATTCTGTCCTGTAGTGAAAAGATACTTATCTATTTTCTACAACAGACCTGGCTTTTCACTGTATTCGCTGGCCACAGCACCTACATCTCCTGCCTTGCACTGGTTCAACACTCACAACTACTATTAGGCAGGAGCCCCAGCACCAGAGTGTGCCTCAAGTTAAGAAAAGGTGCACCCTCCTGTCACTGCCCAGCCCTAGGGAGCATCAATGTGAGGATTAGCACTGTTAATAAGTGTTGCAGCTACAGCCACTACCACTCCCATCATCCACTCCACTCCTCCAGGGCACTAGACATGCCTCTATGATGCACTCAAAGTTATTTTGCCCAGTTGACTTAAGTTGAGTAAGTGCATCATTGGACTGAGAGGAGGAGGATGTTTTTTTTCTACAAATTGCCTGCCATCTAGGCTGTTCTGACCTAGCTGACAGGAGGTGTTTGGAGCAGAGATTACATGAGGACATGCACACATAGTAAACCTGCTCCAGGTGGCCCAGTCAAACCACTAGTAGGGAGGGCCATTTGATACATCGACAAGCATGAGCAACTTCCCCAGTTTCTTTGTCCACCATTGAGATACAGGTGACATCTTCATTACACACCCGTTTCTGCATAGACTATTTTCAGGATCTTATCAGAAGGAAATTTGGTGTTAAATTGGCCATTACAGGTCCTGCCATTGGCAGTCACCCATCATCGCCTTTGTTTACAGTGGTATCGTGAATGAGAAAACTGGACTGCTACAGTTCCTATTAGGAACCCTTCAATTCTGCCTTGCCTTTGCAGTGGAGCGACACACTGTTCCAACTGCTGGTTTGATGATCTTGGGAGCAGTGATGGCCAGTTCGCAGTGTTCGCCAGTGAACACATGCAATCTGCCATCTTAACTCACAAGTCCGGCGATGCACAGGTAAGTCCATACCTGTGCCTGTGCGCGAGCCGGTCTGAAATGAAATGCGGTCACCGGGAGCAGACAGTTCCGAGAACAGCCTCCGGGGGCCTTCATCTGGCTATTCTTGGAACTGCCTGCTCCCGGTGACCGCATTTCATTTCAGACCGGCTCGCGCACAGGCACAGGTATGGACTTACCTGTGCATCGCCGGACTTGTGAGTTAAGATGGCAGATCGCATGTGTTCGCTGGCGAACACTGCGAACTGGCCATCACTGCTTGGGAGCCAATGCATACGATAGTTGGACATCCATAATAGTGATATGAGGGACACTAAGGATATGACCACACGTCGTGATCCGGTCTGGTTGCGGCAGTGCTGCGGTCAAAAAACACGCGGCCAATTACCCCGCAGCTTCCTTTCATTTAATTAATATATAATCTGTCTTCACTGTTAATGGCTGTGCAGCAACTTCAATACCGACTAAACAGTGCGGCCTACATTTGTTAAATGTAAGGAAGCTACATGCTAATTGGCCAAGCGGTCTTGACTGCAACTGCCATGCAGTTCTTGATCGCAACATGGCCGCATCCAGACTTGATCACGACTATGCCGTGTGGTCGTACCCTGACAGCTCATCAATATGTGCAGGACATCATGGCAGGGCTTCCAACTGGCATTTTTTTAGCAGGATGGTGCTCGCCCACACAGTGTAAGGGTTTCCCAGGAAGGTCTCACTCCGCGACACTTTCTTGGTTTGCTCGTTTCCCTATCAAGCATTTATGGGACGCCAGCTTCGGCAACCTACGAGTGTGCAGGAACTACAGTGCAAATGTGCAGCTGAATACTATATGAAACATGCCCTACCATGTCCCATCTTGTATCCAGGCTAGAGCCATCATTCAATTTTCTCCAATAAACATGTCCTTTTGTTCTAATATTGATATTAATTAATATTAATCATAGTAATCACTTACATATATCATCATTACATTCGCACATATTACGTTTCATTTGATTTCAACAGCCCCTTCTTGGCACATATTTTGAGTTTACTTCTGATGCAAGGCTTCAATGTATACCCCGCCTATACTGCATTGTACACAATTATTTTTTTTGCAGTGACCCTCTTTATAGAAAAAAAAAAATCATTCTTCTGCACTTTCCTGTACACCTCAAAAAAACATATACCAATTTATACAAGCCCAACACAAACCAGAAGGACACTTCTTTCCTCCCTGAGTTGTGAATGGAACCCTATGTATGTACAGTCTTAAACGTACGGCACCAAGACCTTTACCCGACGTATACACTAAATCTAAGGCTCATCCACAATGTACAACAACCACGATGGGGTCTGCGATGGTGGGCATTTTAGTTGTCATCCAGCTTTTTATAAACCAGAAACAACTTAAACATAGCTGGAAAAAGAATACTTAACATCTACATACTGGTGATTTTTCTTTTTCTGGTTGGACGGCTCCTTTAACTAGAAATTATTTATTCAAAGATTCTATACAATTCTATGCTTTTCATGGTTTCTGCTTTGTTTAATTGTTGAAATCTTTGTTGAATCAGCTGTCAGAGGGAAATATCTTGTATTTTCTTTAATGCAGAATCTAAACATGGAGGCCCATTACAATCTGACCTTGCTGTCAGTTTATTTGACAAGCGTCACATAGAATTAACCAGGTAGAGAGTGCACGTGTGAAAATAGGGGGCTGTCACTCATTTCCTTTTCATTCAGTGCAAGGAAACCGAGAGAGTCAATCTCTTATTAGTCACAGGTGGTCTGCGTACCCTGCAGACTATTTACCTACAGTATCTACAGAGACTAAATATTTCTGTTAGGAAGCCATTTGCTATGAAACCAAACCAATTTAGTTTGTCATGCCTGCTTTTTCTCATGCAGTTTACACAAGATGACATTTATTATACTCGGAAAATCCGATTTAATCTAGAAAAATTAAATTACTTGGGTTGAGTAAGGCCGAGATGAAATAAGAGTCTATTTTTCACCTGTAGAGGGATGTCTCCTTCAGAAATACTACAGCCTACAATACACAAATGATAATACTAAAAACAACAACGACTTTTTGACTTCCTTCTAACATAACGCAACATGCAAAATGGGATGTTTGTAAGTGAAATAAGAGAAAGATTCTTCGTAAGGATCAGACATGACACTAGACAAGATCCCTGCTGGGGGAAAGTGTATTAAGTTAAAACTTTGTCCAAGTGTTGAAATGAGATCTCCAGCTGAGAACCTTCTGGTAAAGGCCAAAGTTGCATATTATCTATGCTGAACAGGACAACTAATGCTTTCACATAATCAATATAATCAGTACACATGCTGTGAGGAACAAGATATTGTAGTAGGGAACTGAGAGGCTGAAACTGGCACAGTACGCTCTATAACAAATACAAATTCCTATACTTCAATCTGCCTAATTAATCAGTTCTCTATTTTATGCACAATGGCCAGACATGCTAATGAATTAATTGATTGCTGGAATCAAATTTTGCTCTTTGAAATTGGGGAGGAGGTAGTTGAATAGGTCTGTACCTTGCTATTTCTGGAGCCGGCAGAATCATTTTGTCTATATTGTATTTTCCAAGTGTAATTCTACTTTCTGCAACTTTCACGTAACATAAAAAAAAACTTTTTTCTTTACTGTTTCTACAGCCATTGTGGATGGTTTTTCTATATACTTAAAGTGCCAAGAAAAAGTATGTGAACCCTTTGGAATTATATGGATTGCTGCACAAATTGGTCATAAAATTTGATCTGATCTTCATCTAAGTCACAACAATAGACAATCACAGTCTACTTAAACTAATAACACACAAAGAATTAAATGTTACCATGTTTTTATTGAACACACCATGTAAACATTCACAGAGCAGGTGGAAAAAGTTTGTGAACCCCTAGACTAATTACATCTCCAAGAGCTAATTTGAGTGAGGTGTCAGCCAAATGGAGTCCAATCAATGAGATGAGATTGGAGGTGTTGGTTACAGCTGCCCTGCCCTATAAAAAACACACACCAGTTCTGGGTTTGCTTTTCACAAGAAGCATTGCCTGATGTAAATGATGCCTCGCACAAAAGAGCTCTCAGAAGACCTACGATTAAATAATTTGATTTGGCTGCTTTGCCAAATAAAAATAAATAAATAAATCAGTTAGCGACAAATTTGTCACGAAGCACATTTCTTTTTAAGTAGTGGGTGCAATGACAGGGAACGCCCCCCTTGCATTGTACCCCTCAGATGCTGCATTCATAGCTGATAGCGGCATCTCACAGCAATAATACAGTGTAAAATAAAATAAATAAAATTTGTTAAATTATAGTTACCTCTTCCATTTGATTGTGAAGAGCTGGCTGTCTCCATCTTGATTGAAGATCTAGCGCAATATCTTGCGCGGTCCGTGATGACATCATCACGTCGGCCAGCTTGGTGATGTCATACGTCAGCCCACACGGGATTTCGTATGAGATCTTCACTCAAGATGGCAGCGGCCGGCTCTTAGTGCTCAAATGGATGAGCTAAGCATGATTTTTTTTTATTTTCTACTGTAATTCAGGGATAATAAATTTACTACCACGAAGCACGAGGAAACTCGGCTTTGCGGCAAATCAAATTTTCCCTGAAATTCGGATCAAGTTCCATTTTGTCATGTTCGATTCGCTCAACCCTAGCAGCCATCATTCGAGCAATGAAACAGCCAGATCAGCATGATGTTTAACCACAAAATGGTAGGGTTTTCAATTGCTTGTTAATGACAGCACATTTTTTTAGGTAAAGAGCAGGTTTTCCTCTAGAAAAAAAAACCCAAACTATTTCTTGTATAGACTTCTTTGGGTGCTATGTTGCATGGAGCTGTAACATGGCAGTCAGTGTGGGGGGGGGGAGGGGGCGCACCCCCGATTTGGCAAAGTGAGGCGACGCGGCCCTGCTCACAAGTGGGGGGCGGCGGCAGGTCACAGGGAGATGAGCACTTCTATTGTGGAAGCGCTCATCCCCATAGTCATCTGTCCTCAGGACAGCGATACAGATGGATGTGCTGCGGGGCAGGGGAGGGAGAGGTGTCTCATTTCATTTTCCAAAGAAGCTGTACCAAATGAAAGGAGGGACCTGATTGGTTGCTATGGGCAACTAAGCCAGTTCTACTTTACCTAGATAAATAACCCCATTTGTGTACAAATCTCTGCTCTGCACATAAGCTCTATCTGTGTACCCGTCAATGGAGTTTCCACAAAGCAATACACTTGTGCATCCACTGTGTGGATTGTGCATTTATAGATGGGAAAGGGAATGGCATGTGATGCAACATCAGTTAAAGAAAAACTAAGTATTTGCAAGGTTAGTCAACAGTTATATACACAGTACTTTCTATTTATTCTTTGGAAGAAAACAGGTCACCAAGTACAGACCTTGTGAGATACTGCAGATTACAGGAGTTTTCCATCACCAGACAACTTTAATGCATTCACTGGTGTATTCTGCCCTGCAGCGCACTGTCTTCTTTCTCTTGTGTTTAGCTTTGGATTAGAAACATATGACTGAGTTGTTTGCTTTTTCCTCTACAGGCACGAACAGTAAAAAATAACAATTCAGTCTAGTCATAGAAAAAGTGGGTTACTAAGCATTGATAGGTGTAATTAATCTGTAATGAAATCTACCACATAATTATGGCAAGTATTCAATCTGGGGCAAAATCCATCAATTGCCCACATCAAAATGGATTTGAAATCTGCAGACAGTTAAACTCTGTATCTATTTCCTTCTGCAATCTACCCATGGAGTCAGTTTTGCGGAAGTCTACGCTGCATTCCTTTTTTCGAATAGTTTCAAATGTTCTATGATGTTTGATAAATTTGCTGCACCTCTACATCTAACACATCTGTCTTGAGCTTTTACTCCACTTTCTACACCATCCCTTTGTAGGAGTCAGATTGCTAATTTTTTTAAAACTTTTTAAAAATTGCAGTTGATAATCATGGTCACTTTCCTACCCACATTTCAAAACTGGAGCGAGGGATGTAAAAACACAAAATCCTGCAAAATGTTTGCACAGATAAGCCCGAAAAATTGCAAAGCCCTATTTTGCTACTTTTTGCAGCCAGAATTCTGGAGCAATGTGTTTATAAATGCAGGGGACATACAGCAGGACAATATCCCCAAGAGCAATGACTATAACCAAGAGCAATGGCTTCCTTGTGTGAAACGCGTAAGGATCTTTTGCTGCTACTTGCAATCATTTTAAAGAGGTTATCTGGGCTTTTACTATTGATGACCTATCCTCAGGATAGGTCATCAATATCAGATAGGCAGGGATCCAACACTCGGCACCCCCGCCGGTCAGCTGTGTAAGAAGATGGTGCGCTGCTGCTGTCTATGGAAAAGACCAGAAGTCTCCTCATACAGCTGATCGGTGGGGGTGTTGGACCCCTGCCAACCTGATAGTAAAATCCTGGACAACCGTTTAAGCATGTGACAATAAAGATTTTTTACATTATAACAGAGGTCCATTTGTCTGTAGCAAGAGACCTTCCTTTGACGCATGATTTTTGCACCACAATAAGTGTCCAGAGTGGAATACATAGAGGTGAGCTGACCCTATTATCTAGAAATCCCCCCCATGGGGTTGTGAAAACTATTCACTGCATAGCACTGTAGTTTGCTATTGGTCTGCTCTTGTTTCTAACCAATACACTAGGTATTGGTACAATTGGTAATGTCCCTATGGGATGCTGAGATGCAGGTTGTGGAGTTGGGTGCCAGAGACACTCAGTAATGAATTACACTCAGTAATGAATGCTCTTTCACCCATTATGCAGAGAAGTGAAGAAAAAGTTGGACCATTCTCGGTGCCGCTGGTGCAGTAAGGACTCGGTGAGCACTGAGTCCTTACTGCACCAGCGCCACCGAGAATGGTCCGACTTTTTCTTCACTTCTCTGCATACAATTTATCCTGACAACCGCAACCACGGCAAGGGATACAGACCATGGGCAGCAGACGCAGTCTTCTTTTCTCCGTAAACTGGACGGATAAATCCAGACAAGCATTTTGGAGGCGTTGTGACCTTTCACAACCCCTTCTGGTAAGCATAATCAGTAGCTTTTTTGTGCCTATATACTGTGCTGTAAGGTTCCACACACGAGGCGCTGCCTCCTCTCTTTCTTTTATCCTTCTGTTTCACCCATTATGCTATTTTGTGGTTGCTAGATGGGACTTCTTTATTCTTCTTTCTGTTAGTTCATATCATTCATACAACTCAAATAAAATTATTTTAGCCTAATGAAGGATTTTAGGTAATGTAAAACATAGGTGCAAAGTTGACAAAATAGCACTAACATTAAATGGTATTGACTACCAATACAGGCTACTTTATTTATTTTTAAGAATTGCACTAAAACTTTAAAAGGAATGTATCATCAGTCTTTTGTCTAGTAAACAGAATTCACTGTAGGTTAGGGCTGTCTACAGTGTTTTCAACCATTCCCCTGTTGCTTTCATTAGAATTTCCTTTCTTCAGAAAGCGTGTCAGGTACCGTATGCTGCGGTATACCTGTATGATACCTAGAGTAGAGATGAGTGGGGTTCTGAAAAATTAGATTCGGCAACTTTGTTGAAGTTTGCCCAAAAATTCGGTTAGTTCCGAATTAATTTGTCGCAAATTGCTACAAATCAGGTATACCCAGATTGCTCTGCTTAAGGGTATGGCCAGTTGAAGCTGCCGTGCCGCTGGTGGGTTGTGGCCATGCGGTGGTGAAGAACCGCACAACTAAATAACAAGACCACACTGTATAGTCCTTTTTCATTGTTATTGGCCACGCAGCACCTTTAAACAGGGGTTGTTGCTGGTATTTTGTTTGGCTGGTTAGGGGGGGGGGGGGGGGGGGGGGCGACAATATGCAGATTATTGGTGTTCTGGCCTACAATCTCCTGCAGGTTATTTAAATTTAAACACTAAATATTAATCAGCTCTGGCATACCCACTTCTCCAACCCCAGTGCCCTCCTGCCCTACCAGTGGGAGCCCTTCTTCTACCATTTGCTTTTTCTCCTTTTCATCATCTAATATCGATGAGAATATGTCATCAGGAACCTCAAGTTCCTTCTCCGTCTGCATCTTGATGACTTTTCTAGGACATGGAGTTTTTGAAGGATTATTAGACCTGGCCCCCCCTAAGCAGACTGGATGGTATTGGGTGGCACCCTGGCAGTGGAATAATAAAGACTTCCATCTTATTGGTACTGAATTACATATCTTAGTTCATGGCTGATGTAGGAATAAGTAAATGTAGAAATAAATAAATAAAACTGATGTAGCATAAGACTTACTGCAGTCTCCCTGCAGTCTCACTGCACTCTCCATATATTCTCCCTGCTGTCTTTCTCTTGCATATTCTTCTGTTAATCGCTTTCAGAAACACTGTCCCTAGCACATGAGCACTTGCCACATCTCTCCCTATACTCAGCTCACAGGACAATGGCAGAGACTGTGCGGGATGAGTGTTTTAAAGGGCTGTGACATCACAGGGGAGCGCTATCTGTGGATTGGTTGACTGTATGGCATTATGGGTGATCTTGCATTACCAGGCTTGTCTCTTCTACACTGAGTTTCGCTTTGTAACACATGCTTCTGCCATTTTAGGAAAACCCGAAGCTTGAGAAAATTTGGATTAGTTTAGAATCAAAGTTTTCCTCAACTTCGGACCGATTTCTACTTTGAATGTTTCGCTCAACACTAACCTGGAGTCATCTGGACAGTGGTCCTCTCTGTAAGCCCACTTCCTCCAGGTCGAGTAATATCCCTCTTACCTCTGAAATTAGTGGTAGCAGCTCTGAAATTCCAGCAAGAGGGATATAAATCAGAGAGTAGAAGGTGTTCTTACAGAAATGACTCGTCAATGGCTGCAAAACTGCACTGCCATTAACAATGAAAACCAAATAAACAATAAGGTTCTAATTAATTAATATGATGCTGTTGTGGCTGGCATTGGCGCGTGGTACTCAGCCGCAAGACGGCCATTTCCTAACCACAGTACAGATGCTCTATGTGGCTGTAGCCTCACTTTTTTAGACTTCTGAGAAATTACCAGAAGTCTTTTGGTGACCAGAAACTAATGACACATACAGTACCTTGGAAAGGTCTGAACATAAAGTAGGGCAATTTGACTGAAAAGGTTGACTATGTTTAGACAACATTTTTCTAGACCAGTGACTCACTTCAGTTCTACATGCCTCATTGTGTTCTACATTAGTGATGGAGGAACATCGCAAACGCGATCAAATGTTCTCGAACCGCAAGTTTGCGGCGGGCCCCATTCACTTTAATGGCAGGAGAACCTGAAAAACTTTCAGGTCATATTTGAAGCCACAACATGGACAGTGACATACCAGATGTATTATGCGAATTTGCGATCCCCATTCTTTTTTTCATTGCAAAATATCTGCAATGTAATTTCCGCGTATGCGCATGCACAAAATAGGCGTGGCTTACTACAGCAACTGCTTTCCACCGACCCAAAGTTGGGTGCGATCAGAAAAGATGGTTGGCAGCAATTTTCGCGATGTTGAGGAAGAACTCCTGATTACTGTAAGTAATTTGACAATACAGCAGTGTATTTGATTACATTTCACATGCATGTTAGAGCAATCGCTGTATATGAGATAGTCTGTAGAGAAGAGTAGTATTTGTGGAAGAAGTTATATCGCATCCCTCAATCAGTATTTGTGGAAGAAGTTATATCGCATCCCTCAATCAGTATTTGTGGAAGAAGTTATATCGCATCCCTCAATCAGTATTTGGCGGAAACAGGTATATGGCACCCCTCAATCAGTATTTGGCGGAAACAGGTATATAGCACCCCTCAATCAGTATTTGGCAGAAACAGGTATATGGCACCCCTCAATCAGTATTTGGCGGAAACAGGTATATAGCACCCCTCAATCAGTATTTGGTGGAAACAGGTATATAGCACCCCTCAATCAGTATTTTGTAGAAGTAGGTGTATTTCACCCCTCAATCAGTATTTGGTGGAAGAAGGTATATAGCAATAGCACCCCTAATCAGTATTTAGAGGAAGAAGGTATATGGCACCCTCAATCAATATTTGGTGGAAAAAGGTATAAGGCACCCCTCAATCAGTATTTTGTGGAAGCAGGTATATAGCACCCCTCAATCAGTATTTGGTGGAAGAACGTATATGGCACCCCTCAATCAGTATTTTGTGGAAGCAGGTGTATTGCAACCCTCAATCAGTATTTGGCGGAAACAGGTATATGGCACCCCTCAATCAGTGTTTTGTGGAAGCAGAAGTATTGCACCCCTCAATCAGTATTTGGAGGAAGAAGGTATATAGCAATAGCACCCCTCAATCCGTATTTAGTGGAAGAAGGTATATGGCACCCCCCTGAATCAGTATTTGGCGGAAAAAGGTGTATTGCACCCCTCAATCGGTATTTGGTGGAAGAACGTATATAGCAATAGCACCCCTTAATCAGTATATAGTGGAAGAAGGTATATGGCACCCCTCAATCAGTATTTGGCAGAAACAGGTATAAAGCACCCCTCAATCAGTATTTGGTGGAAACGGGTATATAGCACCCCTCAATCAGTATTTGGCGGAAACAGGTACTGTATATGGCACCCCTCAATCAGTATTTTGTGGAAGTAGGTGTATTGCACCCCTGAATCAGTATTTAGTGGAAGAAGGTATATAGCAATAGCACCCCTGAATCAGTATTTAGTGGAAGAAGGTATATAGGTCCCCTCAATCAGTATTTGGCGGAAACTGGTAAATAGCACCCCTCAATCAGTATTTGGCGGAAACAGGTCTATAGCACCCCTAAATCAGGATTTTGTAGAAGAAGGTATATGGCACCCCTCAATCAGTATTTGGTGGAAACAGGTATACAGCACCCCTCAATCAGGATTTTGTGAAAGAAGGTATATTGCAGCCCTCAACCAGTATTTTTTGGGGCAACAGGTATATCACACCCATTGCCATTAGTTACTCCAATAGCGTTTGTCCCTCTGTGTAGATGCAGTATTGCAGCAGAACCACACACAACTGCTGCACAATACAAATACACTATAATATAATTTCTCTGTTGGAAAGTATATTATAAGTATATCACACCCCTTTATATCACACCTATCGATAGCACACCTATACCAGTCCTTAAAAGGACTTTTGTGGCCCTATTAGCTAGTGTTTGGTGTGCCTAACTATCCCTGCTCCAAAATGCAACCTTTCCCTACACTGCCAAAACACATAATGTAAAATGGCTGACAGATCGATTTCTGTTATAGGGTTCGGGGTGTGTCCATGTGCTAAAACGTCTCAATTGGCTGTCCATTTCCACCTGATGGATGTGTCATGGGTCAAAGTTCGGCGCTATGCAAAAAAAAATGGCACATGCGAATATCGCCATATGTTCACATGTTTGGCGAATCGCGAACGAGCAGAGTTCACCGCGAAACAACCGCCGGGCGAACCGCAAGGCCATCTCTAGTCTACATCATTACAATTAATTTGGCTTAGTCATATGAAGAACCTTTTTAGGAGTATTTCTTCCAGCCATAGAGACAGACATGGAAACAGTACAATAAAACAGAGGGTGCGGGAACCGCGCTCTAAATCAACAGTTTATGTCAGTTATTTGAGTTGAATCCTATAAAGACGGGAAACTGAAATCTTATCCAGCTATCAGAGGCAATAATCGCAGATACGTATGGTTGATACGAAAAAGTTGTAATCCACCTCCTGCTGGTCCGCAGATCTCGTCATGAGTCACCAACCACTGATTCCAAACACCGAATCCGAATACCTTCAAGAAGGAACAGAAAAGATGGTGCAATACCCTCGATATCCTTAAGGTGAGGGGTTTATTGTACTCACAATTATAAAGTTGTAAACATGCACATAGAATTGCCCGACCCGGGTTTCGCTATTAGCTTCTTCAGGGGCTGCGGTACAGTACAGACAGACTGGAAATTAGTTCATAAATAGTGTTGATCGCGAATATTCTAATCGCAAATTTTTATCGCGAATATCGGCAATTTTAGAATTTGCGAACATTTGGAATATAGTGCTATATATTTGTAATCACGAATATTCTAGATTTTTTTTCATCAGTGCCCTCACTGCTTCTTGCTTGTGAGCCAATGAGAAGGCTGCAATATCTTTGTCTCAGCTTAGTAACATCTCTAGCAACCAATAGAAAAGGCGCCAAGGGATCAGGCAAAACCGTAGTCAGTAATGGGCCAAGGTCAGAGAGGACAAAGTTTGGGTGAATACGGGAAACAGAAACAATGTCAGGGCAGGCATCACAGGGTCAAGCAGATGTCAGTACATGGGCAGACAACAAAACAGCACACTAAAACATTATGGGTGAGGGCCTGCTGGTGAGCTGACCCTCTAAAACATTAGGAGTCAACTGGTCAGCATTTATAGCTGACAGGCAGATGCGCTAATCAGTTATTATGCCCCCAGCAGCACTAAATACACGCTCTGACAAAACGCTGGCCGCGGGGCAGGCCGGCACCTCTAAGGCGTAGAGCGCCAGTTCGTGCCACGTGTCCAGCTTGGACACCTAATAGTTGTAAGGCACAGAGGAATCAATGAGGACGCTGTCACGGTCTGCTACGTACTCCTTCACCATCTTCCAAAATTTTTCCATCCTTGTGACACTAGGCCATGCATCAGGTCATGGGAAAGGCAGCCTAACATAAAGTCAGCCATGTGTGCCAGACTCCCAACAGACAAGAGTTCGCTGTCCTCATCAGGAGGATGACTCTCAATCTCCTCATCCTCTTCCTCCTCTTCTAACCATCCTGCTCCTCCTCATCATCCAATTTGCACTGAGAAGACGAACTGAGGGTGGTCTGGTTATCACCCTGTGTACTGTCTTCCCCCATTTCCACTTCTTCCACATGCAAAGTGTCTGCCTTAATTGTGAGCAGCAAGCGTTTGAGTAGACACAGAAGTGGGATGATGACGTTGATAATAGCATTATCGCCGCACACCATCTGTGTTGATTCCTCAAAGTTGCATAAAACCTCACAGAGGTCAGACATCAATGCCCACTTGTCGCTTGTGAAGAGCGGAATCTGACTGCAAAGGCGATGACCATGTTGCAGCTGGCATTCCACTACTGCCCTCTGCTGCTCGCAAAGCCTGGCCAACATGTGGATTGTGAAGTTCCAGCACGTGCTCACGTCGCACAACAGTCGGTGATCCGGCAATTTCAAGCACTGCTGCAGCGTTGCCAGACTGGTGGAAGCTGTCGATGACTTGCAGAAATGGGCACACACACGGCGCACCTTCACCAGTAGCTCAGGCAAATTGGAGTAGGTTTTGAGAAATTGCTGAACCACTAGGTTGAGCACGTGGGCTAGGCATGGTATGTGTGTGAGCTTGCCGAGCTCCAAAGCCGCCACCAAGTTACGGCCATTATCAGACACAACCATGTCTGGTTGTAGGCTCAGTGGCGACAGCCACAGCTCAGTCTGTTCCCTTATCCCCTGCCATAGCTCTGAGGCGGTGTGCTGTTTGTCATCTAAGCAGATCAGTTTAAGCACGGCCTGTTGTCACTGATGTCTGACTTGTGCTGCAAGATGATAATTCAGAGGTGGAAGTGAAGGAGGAGGCGGAGGAGGAGAAGGGGGGGCGGGGTTGCAGCCACTAACATAGAGGATGGCGGAAACCCTAAAGGAAGTAGGGACCGCAATCCTTGGCATCGGTAGCACCTGTGCCATCCCAGGGTACGACTTGCTCCCAGCCTCCACAACATTCACCCAGTGTGCCGTCAGGGAAATGTAGCGTCCCTGGTCAAAAGCACTTGTCCATGTGTCAGTTGTTAAGTGGACCTTCCCAATAACTGCGTTGGTCAGGGCACGGGTGATGTTACGGGACACATGCTGGTGTAAGGCTGGGACTGCACACCATGGAAAATATTGGCGGTTGGGGACAGAGTAACGCGGGACGTCTACCGCCATCAGGCTGCGAAAAGCCTCAATGTCCACAAGCCTAAATGGCAACATAGTGCTATGGCCTGTGGGTGGGTGGCTGGGTATTTGCGCTTTCATTCAAAGGCCTGGGGTATAGACATATGTACGCTGCGCTGGGACACGGAAGTGGATGTGCTAGCTGATGGTGCTTGCGAAGGTCCAGGTGCATGGTGGGAGGCATTCTGGCCTGCATCTTGGACAGGGGATTGGCCAGCAAGTAACAGGGCAAGAGGAGGCAGTAGTGTGACCTGCAGACACTGATTGTGTACCCAGGTGTTCGGCCCACCTATTAGGATACTTTGATGCCATGTCTCGGATCATGCTGGTGGTGGTGAGGTTGCTAGTGTTCATGCCCCGACTCATTTTGGTACGGCACAGGTTGCAAATGACAATTCTTTTATCGTCTGCACTTTACTCAAAAAAGTGCCAGACTGCGGAACACCTACCCCTTGGCAAGGGAGATTGCCGCAAGGGGGTGCTCCGTGGTACAGTTGCGGGCCTATTTGGTGTGGCCCACCTTCTCCCTTTTGCCACCCCATTGCCTCTTCCAGCCTGTTGCGGTGCTGCGGATCCCTCATCCTCTGTACTGCTGTCCTCACTCGGCTTGCCACTAACCCTGGTTGGGTCAGTGACTTTATCGTCCACCACCTCCTTTTCCACTTCCTCACTCTGGTTATCCTCCTGACTTTTTGACCTAACAGCAACCTCAGTTATTGACAACTGTGTCTCATCATCATCCACCTCGTGAAACACTAATTGCCATTCCCACCGCCATCTTCTTGTGACTGTGGATGCTCAGGAGTTTGGGAATCAGGGCACAATATCTCCTCATGTCCCTCTTCAAGCGGGCTTGTCGAGAAGCCAAAATCAAGGAATGGCGATGAAAAGAGCTCCTCGGAATATCCGAGTGTGGGATCACTTGTTTGCCAAGACTCTTCATGGTGGGAGGAAGGAGTACCAGGGTGAGAATTCTGTTCACCAGACTCTTGGTTACTGAGACTGGACTTTGTGGAAGACAGGGTGGTGCTTAACCGACTGAAAGCATTATCTGCTGCAATCCAACCGACCACCTGGTCGCACTGGTCTGACTTTGAGAGTGGTGTCCTGCGCCGCCCTGCAAACTTCGACATGAAGCTAGGTATCGTGGATGAGTGTGTTTCTTCTGCTCTGGCCTCTGCGTGCACCATCAGCAGCATGGCCACTTCCCTGTCTCTTAATGCTCGCCTTGTCAAAGATAATTTTGGATGCGCAAACGTTATACAGGAGGTATAGCGCAAGTAATGTCGCTGTCACCAGTGGCTAATGAAAAATACACTGATTTTATGTCACTGATATTTAGGATGAGCAAACGTTATACAGGAGATGTAGCGTAGGTAATGTAACTGTCTGCAGCGGACACCATCTACGGAAAAAGTACACTGGATGTCAGATATTTTTAGGCTGCACACACGTTACACAGGAGATGTAGCACAGATAATTTCGCTGTCACCAGTGGGGAAAAAAATTACTCTGAATGTCACAGATATTTCGGATGTGCTAACGTTATACTGGAGATGTAGCGCAGGTAATATCACTGCCACTAGCAGCAAAAGAATTTGACTGAATGTCACTGATATTTTGGATACACAAACGCTATACAGGAGATGTAGCGCAGATAATGTCGCTGTCTGCAGCGGACACTGTCTACGGAAAAAGTACACAGAAAAAGTGTCACAGATATTTTTAGGCTGCGCGCATGTTAGACAGGAGATGCAGATAATGCCGCTGTCTGCAGCGGCCAAACAATTGCAAGCTATTTAGTGCAGGTTGCGATAAAAATATATAAAAGGACTTTTGTGTCTCTCTAACAATTCCATGCAATTTAGAGCAGGTTGAGCTAATAATTATATTGCTGCCAGATACAACAATAGTTCTTAAAAGGACTTAAGGGTCTCAATAAAATATTACTATTTCACTCCCTACACTATCTGTCCCTTCTTCAGCACAACTCTCCCTGACTAAGACTGAGCCAAACACTTGTTATTGGGTGCTATGTAGCGTTTCGGCCAGCCAATCACTGTAATGCCAGCTGCCAACATGGCTACGGCATTACAGTGAAAGGCAGTACTTACCTGCACGTTTATTGGCTGCGTAGCAGACAACAAACGTGCGGGGAGGAGACTCGAGCATCGCTCTCGAGCGCACGCAGTGTTCGGCCGAGCATGCTCGCCCAACTGTAGTTGTAATGTGTTTCTATTGCAGCATGCATTAACATGTACAGTCGTGGCCAAAAGTTTTGAGAATTAGATAAATATTGGAAATTGGAAAAGTTGCTGCTTAAGTTTTTATAATAGCAATTTGCATATTCTCCAGAATGTTATGAAGAGTGATCAGATGAATTGCATAGTCCTTCTTTGCCATGAAAATGAACTTAATCCCATTTCAGTAATCGTCTTGTTAACTCAGGTGAGAATGTTGACGAGCACAAGGCTGGAGATCATTATGTCAGGCTGATTGGGTTAAAATGGCCGACTTGACATGTTAAAAGGAGGGTGATGCTTGAAATCATTGTTCTTCCATTGTTTACCATGGTGACCTGCAAATAAACGCATGCCGCCATCATTGCGTTGCATAAAAATGGCTTCACAGGCAAGGATATTGTGGCTACTAAGATTGCACCTCATTCAACAATTTATAGGATCATCAAGAACTTCAAGGAAAGAGGTTCAATTCTTGTTAAGAAGGCTTGAGGGCGTCCAAGAAAGTCCAACAAGCGCCAGGATCGTCTCCTAAAGAGGATTCAGCTGCGGGATCGGAGTGCCACCAGTGCAGAGCTTGCTCAGGAATGGCAGCAGGCAGGTGTGAGCGCATCTGCACGCACAGTGAGGTGAAGACTTTTGGAAGATGGCCTGGTGTCAAGAAGGCCAGCAAAGAAGCCACTTCTCTCCAAAAAAAACATCAGGGACAGATTGATCTTCTGCAGAAAGTATGGTGAATGGACTGCTGAGGACTTGGGCAAAGTCATATTCTCCGATGAAGCCTCTTTCCGATTGTTTGGGGCATCTGGAAAAAGGCTTGTCCGGAGAAGAAAACGTGAGCGCTACCATCAGTCCTGTGTTATGCCAACAGTAAAGCATCCTGAGACCATTCATGTGTGGGGTTGCTTCTCATCCAAGGGAGTGGGCTCACTCACAATTTTGCCCAAAAACACAGCCATGAATAAAGAATGGTACCAAAACACCCTCCAACAGCAACTTCTTCCAACAATCCAACAACAGTTTGGTGAAGAGCATTTTCCAGCACGATAGAGCACCGTGCCATAAGGCAAAAGTAATAACTAAGTGGCTCGGGGACCAAAACGTTGACATTTTGGGTCCATGGCCTGGAAACTCCTGAGATCTTAATCCCATTGAGAACTTGTGGTCAATCCTCAAGAGGCGGGTGGACAAATAAAAACCCACTAATTCTGACAAACTCCAAGAAGTGATTATGAAAGAATGGGTTGCTATCAGTCAGGAATTGGCCCAGAAGTTGATTGAGAGCATGCCCAGTCGAATTGCAGAGGTCCTGAAAAAGAAGGGCCAACACTGCAAATACTGACTCTTTGCATAAATGTCATGTAATTGTCGATAAAAGCCTTTGAAACGTATGAAGTGCGTGTAATTATATTTCACTACATCACAGAAACAACTGAAACAAAGATCTAAAAGCAGTTTAGCAGCAAACTTTGTGAAAACAAATATTTGTGTCATTCTCAAAACTTTTGGCCACGACTGTATACACAAATGTAGCTAACTGCTGAGGCACTACTCCTTACTGCCTCTCATCTCCCTGCATTTCAGTCTGCCTCTCATCTCCTTGCATGTGTGGTCTAAAAGACAAATTGTTATTTGCCCGTATAATAAGTAACTGCACAGATTTCATTTTTGCCTATAGCACCCAGTCCCAGCACAGTTTTGATTTATACTACATTGCTTCTCAATCTTCCTGCCTGCCTCAACTGTTTGTTATGCAAAGCAACCAATGATGCAGCATGCATTTTATACTCTGATGTAACTGTAGGTGCTGAGGTACTGCTTCATCTGTCTCTCATCTTCTCTGCATGTGCTGTCTAAATGACAAACTGTTTGTTGCCCATTCTAACCAATCACATCACAACTTTCATTTTTACCCATATGAACCAATTAAAGTACAGCTTTCTTTGTACTATAGAGCTTCTTACAATACTTTAGAGTGGGGGTGCTATGTTTATCAACCTGTGGCTCTCTGGCTGTTGTAAAACTACAACTCACATCATGCCCTCATGGCTGCAGTCTGTTTTGGCACATGCAGGGAGATGAGAGGCAGACTGAAATGTATGGAAGACATAAGATCCAACAGACTCTTAAGGGTTACTCTTAAAACAGGTGCAAAGATGTTTCCTTCGTGAGTGGGCATCTGGGGAAGTAGTGGGTTTTACCAAAGTGTTAGGGCATCCTTACACATGCAATGCTGGACCTCGTTTTTAGAATCCATGGGGGTCCCAGCGGTCGGACCCCCACCGATCAGTTAGTTATCCCTTAGGCTACTTTCACACTCGCGTTTGGTGCGGATCCATCATGGATCTGCACAGACGGATCCGTTCAGAAAATACAACCGTCTGCATCCGTAACAGAACAGATCTGTTTGTATTATCTTTAACATAGCCAAGACGGATCCGTCTTGAACACCATTGAAAGAAAATGGAGAACGGATACGTTTTCTATTGTGCCAGATTGTGTTATAGAAAACTGATCCGTCCCCATTGACTTACATTGTGTGCCAGGACGGATCCGTTTGGCTCAGTTTCATCAGACGGACACCAAAACGCTGCAAGCAATGTTTTGGTGTCCGCCTGCAAAGCGGAATGAAGACTGATCGGAGGCAAACTGAGGCATTCTGAGCGGATCTTTTTCCATTCAGAATGCATTAGGGTAAAACTGATCCGTTTTGGACCGCTTGTGAGAGCTCTGAACAGATCTCACAAACGGAAAGCCAAAACGCCAGTGTGAAAGTAAGCCTTATCCTGTGGATAGGGGATAACTTCCAAAATAGGCACAACCCCTATAACCTTTTGCATGCCTGCCCTATAGATGCCTACACTGTACAGTATTGGTTCCACACATATAGTGACAACTTTAAGTAAAATTATTGTGTAAATTGTGACAACTTTCAGCACAGCAACTTTTGCACACAAAGGTAGACTAAGCCTCGTAGACTCCAATGGGTGCCATATGATGGCTGCATACAACTGGGAGCTTTATTCAGAACCATATTGTAGCCCCCTGCATGAACTCAAGCAATTTAGGGTCATAAAGAAATCACCTTTACAAAATGGAAATAAAGGGATATAGTGAGATACAGAGCCGCTAAAACTAATGTTTCCTTTAAATACTGTGCAATAGAATAAATGATGACATTCAGTGAAAACACATCATAAATCTTAGACATATCACTTGGGAAATGAGCTGTATGTCCATAGATGTTCTTATGTGGTCTTCACATTTTTACAGGAATAAATGATAAAAAAGAAAAAATGTACTAAAGCTCATGGCAAAATGATACCTCTACTGACATTTCAATTCTGAGCATTCAGCGAAATTTTAATGGTAGACCTATAATTTATCATGTGCTGCTGTCAGCATACCATGGCAGTGCATGAGAGGGCATGGGATAAGATTTTAATCTTAGAAATACATATTTATTGGGGATTAAAGGTGAAGATTTATTATGTTACCTACAATCTATAGAAATAGAATCTGCGGTTCTCCTTTTACTTGCATGCAGATGTCTGACCCCATTTTGTATTACTTAGTACTATAAAAAGGGAAATACATGTCACTGGAGTACAAGAATGGCTACATCTCTATATATAAAGAAGGACGTACTGTATATATATATGTGTATGTATGTATGAATGTGTGTATGTTCCGCGATCACTCAAAAACGCAACCATAGATTTCAATGAAACTTGGTATACACATCCCTTGCTACCTGGAAAGAAATCTTGTTGGGGTCACAGCTTTCTAGGATGTACCGTTCCTGAGATATTCCCAAAAAATTACCTGAATTAGCCAATACAAGCCTGCAAGTCTTTTTCTTCATATACCAACTGCCATACACACGGTCACATGTCCATTATCAGCCAATAGAAGCTTGCAGGCCCTTAGTCTCCACATACACACAGTTTTACTCCAGGTTTCCATAACAACCCAGCCATTTTTCTTCACTGCTGTAGGTCATCTTTAGGCTCGGGCTACATGACGACATGTGACGCGTGACAATAAGGGACGGCCACTGTTAAAGGGACGGCCACTGTGAAAGTCATTGTTAAAGGGGTGGTCACTGTTAAAGGGGCGGCCACTGTGAAAGTCACTGTTAAAGGGGCGGTCACTGTTAAAGGGATGGCCACCGTGAAAGTCACTGTTAGGCGGTCACCGTTAAAGGGACGGCCACTGTGAAAGTCACTGTTAAAGGGGCAGTCACCGTTAAAGGGGCTGGCACTATGAAAGTCACTGTTAAATGGGTGGTCACCGTTAAAGGGGCGGCCACTGCGAAAGTCACTGTTAAAGGGGCGGTCACCGTTAAAGGGGCGGCCACTATGAAAGTAATTTTTAGGGTCCATTCACACGTCCGTAACGTGTTTTGCAGATCCACGGATCCGCAAAACACGGACACGGAAATCTGCATTCCGCATTTTGCGGACCGCACATCGCTGGCACTAATAGAATATGCCTATACAAGAATAGGACATGTTCTATTATTTTCGGGAACGGAGTGCGGGTCCGCAATTCCGTATCAGGGCAGCACATCATGCAGCCCCATAGAAATGAATGGGTCCGCAATTCCGTTCCGCAAAATGCGGAACGAAATTGCGGACGCGTGAATGGACCCTTAAACGGGAGGTCACCATTGAAGGGGCAGCCACCGTGAAAGTCACTGTTAAAGGGGCGGTCACCGTTAAAGAGGCGGCCACTGTGAAAATCACTGTTAAAAGGGCGGTCACTGTTAAAGGGACGGCCACTGTGAAAGTCACTGTTAAAGGGGCAGTCACTGTTAAAGGGGCAGTCACTGTGAAAGTCACTGTTAAAAGGGAAGTCACCGTTAAAGGGGCGGCCACTGTGAAAGTCACTGTTAAAGGGTCGGTCACCGTTAAAGAGGCGGCCACTGTGAAAGTCACTGTTAAAGGGTCGGTCACCGTTAAAGAGGCGGCCACTGTGAAAATCACTGTTAATGGGCGGTCACTGTTAAAGGGGCGGCCACTGTGAAAGTCACTGTTAAAGGGGCGGTCACTGTTAAAGGGGCGGCCATTGTGAAAGTCACTGTTATTTAATATAAAATGGCAATAAATAAATACCCGAGCAACACCGGGTCATCAGCTAGTATATTATATAACTTGATATAACACTGATCATATTGACATAAACGTAGACCTGCACTCTCCATTTATACCATTTATACAAAAATCAAGACTAGTCTATATTGTAGCCTTAGAAAATCCCTGAGCTTTCACTTGTGGATGTGGACAGTTTTCTGGTTATCTGGCTGTTTTGTTTTCAGCAGCAGACGGCAGCTTGTGCGCGCAGTGTTCAGGGTTAATCTTCCCCTATCATGTTGTGAAAAGCATTCCATTTCTTTGCTTCAGACAAAGGGTGTTAAAACTTGCTCATTTATCGTCAAAACACCTATCAACTGGGCTGAATCCCACCTGCTCCATCTGTTAGCACCTCCCTGGGAACATCCTTCCTTGTCACTGCTCATCAGTCTTCAACAGGAACCTCTGCTTTTTTATTCATTTTCTTTTCACAGGATTTTGTTTCCTCTGATTCACTTCTCCAAGAAAGCAATACTTCTAATAAACTCAGCGCCCATCAAATACTTTCATCTATTCATTATGGCCTGCACTCTTTGCAGAAAGCATTTTTCACTGTCTGCACATCGTGTTTAAAGTTGTCATCAAACCTTTTTTTATCACCAATAGAGAGAAAAAGAAAAAAAGATTGAATCTTATTTTCTGCAACACAGTTCTGCACATCTAATCTAAAAAAAAAGTATTATTTTCTCCAAATTTCAGGATGGAGTTGCCTATTTTAGCTTGAAAAAGTGATAGGATAGATGGATGTATAGATAGACAGATAGATAGATACAGATAATAGCTACTGTTAGGTCCATATATATTTGGACACTGACACAAATGTTGTTTTTATTACCTGTTAACTAAAACATATTCAAGTTATAGTTAAATAATGGACATGGACATAAAGTCCAGACTTTTAGCTTTCATTTGAGGTTATCCACATTAAAATTGGATTAAGGGTTTAGGAGTTTCAGCTCCTTTACATGTGGCACCCTGTTTTTAAAGGGACCAAAAGTAATTGGACAATTGACTCAAAGGCTTTTTTATGGCCAGGTGTGGGCAATTCCTTCATTATTTCATTCTCAATTAAGCACATAAAAGGCCTGGAGATGATTTGAGGTATGGTGCTCGCATTTTGAAGATTTTGCTGAGAAGTAAACATGCGGTCAAAGGAGGTCTCCATGTAGGTGAAACAAGCCATCCTTCATCTGTGAAAACAGAAAAAACCCATCTGAGAAATTGCTACACTATTAGTAGTGGCAAAATCTACAGTTTGGTACATCCTGAGAAAGAAAGAAAGAAAGCACTGGTGACCTCAACAATGCAAAAAGACCTGGACGCCCACAGAAGACAACAGTGGTGGATGATCGCAGAATAATTACCATGGTGAAGAGAAACCCCTTCACAACAGCCAACTAAGTGAACAACGCTCTCCAGGATATAGGAGTATCAATATCCAAATCTACCATAAAGAGAAGACTGCATGAAAGTAAATACAGAGGGTTCACTGCACGGTGCAAACCACTCATAAGCCTCAAGAATAAGAACGCTAGATTGGACTTTGCTAAAAAGACATCTTAAGAAACCAGGACACTTCTGGAAGAACATTCTTTGGACAGATAAAACCAAGATAAACCTCTACCAGATTGATGGAAAGAAAAACCTATGGCAAAGGCATGGTACAGCTCATGATCCAAAGCATACCACATCATCTGTAAAACACGGCGGAGGCATTGTGATGGCTTGGGCATGCATGGCTGCCAGTGGCACTGAGTCCCTAGTGTTTATTGATGATGTGGCACAGGACAGAAGCAGCCGGATATATTCTGGGGTTTTCAGAGACATACTGTGTGCTCAAATCCAGCCAAATGCAGCCAAACTGATTGGTCGGCGTTTCATAATATAGATGGATAATGACCCAAAACATAAAGCCAAAGGAACCCAAGAGTTTATTAAAGCAAATAAGTGGAATATTCTTGAATTGCCCAAGTCTATCAACTGATCTGAACCCAATAGAGCATTTCACTTGTTAAAGACTAAACGTCAGACAGAAAGGTCCACAAACAAACAGCAACTGAAAACCGCCGCAGTAAAGGCCTGGCAGAGCATTAAAAAGGAGGAAACACAGCGTCAGGTGATGTCCATGAGTTCAAGACTTCAGACAGTCATTGCCAACAAAGGGTTTTCAACCAAATTAAAATGTTATTTACAATTATTTCATTTATCCAATTACATTTGAGCCCCTGAAATGAAGGAATTGAGTTTAAAAAATGCTTTAGTTCCCCATTTTTATACAATTATTTTGTTCAACCCACTGAATTAAAGCTGAAAGTCTAAACTTCAACTGCATCTGAATAGTTTAGTTCAAAATCCATTGTGGTAATGTACAGAAAATAAACAAAAATTAGAAAAATGTTGTCAAATATATATGGACCTAACTGTGATAGATAGATAGATAGATAGATAGATAGATAGATACCATATTTTTCGCCCTATAAGATGCACTTTTACCCCCACCAGAAGTGGGGGGAAAATGGCAGTTCGTCTTATGGGGCGAATGCTGCCATTTAACACTGATACATCGCCGGCCGCGATGCTGCACAGCGAGGCCGGCGATATATCAGCAGGGAGGGAGGAAGGGCTGGGGACCGGCAACTGGTGTTGGAATGGCAGCGGGGGGCCCGGTGCAGTCACTGTATGCTATTAAACCGGGCCCCACTCACTGTAGTATTCATATGTAATTTGTAGGCATGGGCGCTTTGTTAAACTATAGAAATCATCTGCAGCAGTAGCTAAATCCACGTAGTACTCACTTGAAACTCACGTAGCAGGCAGCGTAATGTCAGTCACTACGGCACGCGCCTGCTCCGCCTGCTTCATTCATAAAGTGGGAGGAGCAGGTGCGTGACGTAGTGTGTGATGTTTCGCTACTGCTGCACAGGATTTCAATAGTTTAGCATAGCTCCCATGCCTACACGTTACATATGAATACTACAGTGAGCGGGGCCTGGTGTAATAGAATGCAGTGACTGCATCGGGCCCCGGTAACATTCCAACACCAGTTGCCGGCCCCCACCCCCTGTATTGGTCATTCACTATTTACACAGGGACACTATAGGGGGATCTGTGGATGACACATATATAGCATAAGATGCTATATATGTGTCATCCACAGATCCCCCCCATAGCAGTGTCATCCCCAGATCGCTCCCCCATAACAGTGTCATCCACAGATCCCCCTTATAACAGTGTCATCCACATATCCCCATTACAGTGCTATCCAGGGATCCCCCATAACAGTGTCATCCACTGATCCCCTATAACAGTGAGTCATCCACAGATCCCCCATAACAGTGAGCCATCCACAGATCCCCTCCATAACAGTGTCATCCACAGATCCCCCATAATAGTGTCTTCCACAGACCACCATTGGTTCAAAATATATTTTTTCTTATTTTCCTCCTCAAAAACCTAGGTGCGTCTTATAGGGTGAAAAATACAGTAGATAGATTCCGGTAGATAGAGAGAAAGGTAGACAAATATAGAGAAAGAAAGATAGAAAAAGATAGAGAAAGATAGATAGATAGATAGATAGATAATAACTATTAGATAGATAGATAGATAGATAGATAGATAGATAGATAGATAGATAGATAGATAGATAGATAGATAGACTGGCAGTGGCACTTTATTATGAGTTAGTATTGTACTGTACATTGAATAATGTGTTATGTACTGATTGTACAGCTGTATTTGTAATTGTTTTTACACTCACTTAGCCAGGTCATGCTTTTTGGTCTTTATTACTTACCAGGTCAGACATTGATTTTCTCCCCTTCTTGATGTCGCTTTTAGCATTGCACTCTCAGATTTTAAGATATATTTTATAATAATAAAAATTTGATTTTTTTTTAATGATAGGTGGTGGTTATGTTGTTTTTCCAGTACAATTTTTGTAGGGTATATATTATTTTAATTCTTCCCTTTGGCTTCAATTGGTAACGCAGCGAAAACATACTTGAAAGAAAGAACAAACTACTTCTGAAGTATATTTCAGCTGTATGAAAAAAAATGCGACCATGTGGAAAGCTGTTGGTGGTATGAGTGCATGGTATGTATATCATGGATAACGGCTGGAGAATCTTCTGCAGATTCTAGCCATGTAAACATAGCCTGCTAGTCCAAAGTTGCTGGAGTTTTATGTTGTAATGGCAGAATCTTGTGAATCTAAAAAATAAAATTCTTAAAATAATTTTATAATTAACTTATTTAAAGAGGACCTTTCACTAGAATAAAACATCTAAACTAACTATACAGACGTGTAGAGCGGCGCCCAGGGATCTGAGCTGAGCGCTGTGATTGGCCAGCGCTACAGCCTGGGAGAAGGAGACCCCGGCAGGTTCCCCTGGGTGGAGCCTAACTATGAAGATACCGGAGGCTATAACGGGAGAACGGAGCGGCGCCCGGGGATAACAGTAAGTGCAGGTGGATCCCTGGGCGCCGCTCTACATTTCTGTATAGTTAGTTTAGATGTTTTATTCTAGTGAAAGGTCCTCTTTAAAGGGTTTCTATCACCTCGTTTTGACATAATTAGCTGTCAGACACTAGCGATCCGCTAGTGTCTGCTCTACCAAACAATGCTATTATAATACCTTTGTGTGCAGCCGTTTGCCTAAAAAAGAACTTTTATTGATATGCTAATGAGCCTCTAGGTGCTATGGGGGCATCTTTTCAGCACCTAGAGGCTCGGTCTACTCAGATTGTATGCCGCCCCGCTCGTCAGTTAAGCCCGCCCATCTCCTCTTGAATGCCATCCTCCATCTGAGCCAACGGACGAATTCTCGCGCCTGCGCCGTGCGCGTCTGTATTCGGCGCAGTGAATGTCTGACCGCTGCCTGCACAGACATCTCGGTCATCGGCGCAGGCACAGTGGAGATGTCTGTGCAGGGAGCGGTCAGACATTCACTGCGCCTGCGCCGAATACAGACGCGCACGCACGGCGCAGGTGCGAGAATTTGTCCGCTGGCTCATAGGGAGGATCGCATTCCAGAGGAGATGGGCGGGCTGGAGGGACGCGCTGGGCAGCATTTTGTGTGAGTAGACCGAGCCTCTAGGTGCTGAAAAGACGCCCCCATAGCACCTAGAGGCTCATTAGCATATCAATAAAAGTTCGTTTTTTAGGCAAACGGCTGCACACAAAGGTATTATAATAGCATTGTTTGGTAGAGCAGACACTAGCGGATCGCTAGTGTCTGATAGCTAATTATGTCAAAACGAGGTCATAGAAACCCTTTAACCCCCTTAAGCCCTATTTCACCTTAAGGACTTGGAAATTTTTTGCAAATCTGACCAGTGTCACTTTAAGTGCTGATAACTTTAAAACACATTGACTTATCCAGGCCGTTCTGAGATCGTTTTTTCGTCACATATTGTACTTCATGACACTGCTAAAATTGGGTCAAAAAAGAAAAAATTTTTGCATAAAAAAATGCCATATTTACCAAAAATTTTGAAAAATTAGCAAATTTCAAAGTTTCAGTTTCTCTACTTCTGTAATACATAGTAATACCCACAAAAATTGTGATGACTTTACATTCCCCATATGTCTACTTCATGTTTGTAGCATTTTTGGAATGATATTTTATTTTTTGGGGATGTTACAAGGCTTAGAAGTTTAGAAGCAAATCTTGAAAATCTTTTGAAATTTACAAAAACCCAATTTTTAGGGACCACTACAGGTCTGAAGTCACTTTGCGAGGCTTACATAATAGAAACCGCCCAAAAATGACCCCATTCTATAAACTACACCCCTCAAGGTATTCAAAACTGATTTTACAAACTTTGTTAACCCTTTAGGTGTTGCACAAGAGTTATTGGCAAATGGGGATGAAATTTGAGAATTTCATTTTTTTGCCTAATTTTCCATTTTAACCCATTTTTTCCACTAACAAAGCAAGGGTTAACAGCCAAACAAGACTGTATCTTTATTGCCCTGACTCTTCCGTTTACAGAAACACCCCATATGTGGCCGTAAACTACTGTACGGGCACACAGTAGGGCGTAGAGGGAAAGGTGCGCCGTATGGTTTTTGGAAGCCAGATTTTGCTGGACTGTTTTTTTGACACCATGTCCCATTTGAAGCCCCCCTGATGCACCCCTAGAGTAGAAACTCCATAAAAGTGACCACATATAAGAAACTACACCCCTCAAGGTATTCAAAACAGATTTTACAAACTTTGTTAACCCTTTAGGTGTTGCACAAGATTTAATGGAAAATAGAGATACAATTTCAAAATTTCACTTTTTGGCAGATTTTCCATTTTTATATATTTTTTCCAGTTACAAAGCAAGGGTTAACAGCCAAACAAAACTCATTATTTATGGCCCTGATTCTGTAGTTTACAGAAACACCCCATATGTGGCCGTAAACTACTGTACGGGCACACAGTAGGGCGTAGAGGGAAAGCTGCGCCGTATGGTTTTTGGAAGCCATATTTTGCTGGACTGGTTTTTTGACACCATGTCCCATTTGAAGCCCTCCTGATGCACCCCTAAAGTAGAAACTCCAAAAAAGTGACCACATTTTAGAAACTAGGGGATAGGGTGGTAGTTTTGTTGGTACTAGTTTAGGGTACATATGATTTTTTGTTGCTCTATATTACACTTATTTGTGCGGCAAGGTAACAAGAAATAGATTTTTTGGCACGTTTTTTTTTTTGTTATTTACAACATTCATCTGAAAGGTTAGATCATGTGGTAATTTTATAGAGCAGGTTGATACGGACACGGCAATACCTAATATGTATACTTTTATTTTTATTTATTTACGTTTTACACGATTTCATTTTTGAAACAAAAAAAATCATGTTTTAGTGTTTCCATAGTCTAAGAGCCATAGTTTTTTCAGTTTTTGGGCGATTATCTTGGGTAGGGTATGATTTTTGCGGGATGAGATGACGGTTTGATTGGTACTATTTTGGCGTACATGCAACTTTTTTGATCACTTTTATTACCTTTTTTGGGAAGTAAGGTGGGCAAAATTTCAATTTCCTAATAGTTTTTATTTTTTTATTTTTATGGCGTTCACCGTGCGGGGAAAGTAACATGACCGTTTTATAGATCAGGTCGTTACGGACGCGGCGATACCAAACATGTGTAGGGAATTTTATTTTTTTCATTTTTAATCAGTGATAAATGTGTTTTTTGATTTTTACTTTTTTTTCACTTTTATTTTGACCCAGACCCACTTGGTTCTTGAAGATCCAATGGGTCTGATGTCTGTATAATACAGTACAGTACAATATATATTGTACTGTACTGTATTTTACTTACACTTTGTCTGAACAGATCTCTGCCTTTAGCACAGATCTGTTCAGCACCATGGACAGCAGGATGCCTGAGACGGCGTCCTGTTGCCATGGGAACCTTCCCCGTCTGCTCAATACTGGTCAGAACTTCGCAGACGGGGAAGGGTAAGGACGGGGCTGTCAGGGGGCTGTCTGGGGGCTCTCTCCCTCTCCATCGGGGGGCTGCAAAGGCACTGCAGCCCCCCGATGGGAGAGGGAGGGAGCTCCCTCTTACTGTTAACTTTTTCCATACAGCGGTCCGTACGGACCGCGGTATGGAAAGGGTTAAACGGCTGACATCGCATCACCGATGTCAGCCGTTTATACCAGGGTGTCAGCAATGTGCTGACACCCTGGTATACCCACTGTACACCAACAAATTTTCAAGAGGAGGCGGGCGGGGGATCGCGATCCCGCCTGCCGCACCGCCCGCCTCCCGCAACTCCCCCCCCCTGCACCACCCGCCGGCAAAAAATCATGCAGGGGTGCAGGGGGGGTGTAAAGGGACCGCGGGGATCAGAAACTGCAGAAAGCGCAGAAAACCGCAGGTCAAATGACCCCCCCCTGCGTTGTTACGGGATGCCGGCTGAATGATTTCAGCCGGCATCCCGTTGCGATTAACCCCCAGGGAGCCGGAATCCCGATTTAAAGTTAGGACGTACCGGTACGCCCTGAGTCCTTAAGGACTCGGGAAATAGGGCGTACCGGTACGCCCTGCGTCCTTAAGGGGTTAATGTTATACTTACATAATATAAAAGCAATTTACACTGACAATGTTGCGCATGTGCAGTCTGTCCAAGTGAATAGAGGCCGCAGATAGATAGACAGAAAGATAAATAGCTATGAGACAGATAGATATGTGATAGATAGCTGATAGATATTGTAGATAGATAAATAGCTGCGAGATAGATAGATAGATAGATAGATAGATAGATAGATAGATAGATACTCTCCAGGACAACTCCTTCTGGGAACTATGGAACCACATGCACAAAAACAGTAAGAACACCAACCTTTACATCCAAAATGGCAACATCTGGCTCCAGTACTTCAAGGACCTTTACAAAGACATCCCGAGGGAGGACCAAAGTCCAGAACAAAAAGAGATCATGAAAAGACAGAAGGATATAAAGGAATAAAAATCAAATGCCCTCTGGATATACCAATCACACTGCAGGTGATAACAGAGAGGATCTCATTGGTAAAGAGTAAAAAAGCGAGTGGCCCAGATGGGATCCTTCCAGAAATGATAAAATACTGCCTGCCAGGTATCCAGGCCGCAATGGTAACTCTTCAAAGTTGTGCTGAGTGCTGGTTACTTGCCCCAGAGTTGGAACCAGGGCCTAATAACCCCCATACACAAGAGTGTACACAGGTATGACCCAGCCAACTATGAAGGGATATATGTCAGCAGCAACCTGGGGAAACTTTTCAGCAGCATCCTGAATAAGAGGGTCCTCATCTTCTTCACGCAGCACAACGTCCTCAGCAAAAGGCAAGCAGGTTTAATTCCAAACCACCGCACCACGGACCACATCTACACCCTACATAGCCTCATCAAGAGCCATGTCCAAAGTACAAGGCATAGAAAGATCTATGCCTGCTTTGTAGCCTTTAAGAGGACCTTTAACTCAGTGTGGCACCTGGGCCTATTCTTGAAACTTCTGGAAAGTGGAATAGGAGGACAAACATATGATGTCATCAGAAGCTCCAACACTGCAAACAGATGCAGTGTGAAGGTAAATGGGAGGAGAACGGCTTATTTCCAGCAGAGCTGAGGAGTAATAACCAGGGCTGCAGCCTCAGTCCAAACTTCTCCAACATCAACATCAATGAGTTGGCGGCGGCTCTAGAGTCTTCCTCAGCACCAGGTCTTGCCCACCATGACACCCAGGTGAAATTTCCAAATCCAAAGAAAAACAACATCATGGTGTTCCAGAAGAGATACCAGAAACCAGCCAGGCATCCTCCCTTACTGCCAAACACCTGTCAACTTTTAGAAACTGTCAGGTACACCTAGCTGGGACTAGAAATTAATTAGGAAATCTTTAATAGCATCATCACCCAAATCCTCCTGTATGGCAGTGAAGTCTGGGGTCTGGATACATACCCAGACTGGTCAAAGAAGGACTCTCGGCCAACACAAATATTCCATCTAGAATTGTGCAAACATCTACTCCAGGTCCATCGGAGAACTTCAAACAGCGCCTCTTAAGCAGAGTTGGGCAGATTCCCATTATACCATGCTGTCCAGAAGAGGGCGCTATCATTCAGAGCCCATCTACATAGCAGCAGTCCCAGTTCCTACCATCACAAAGCCTTGCTGCCCCAAGGACCCAGAGAAAAACAAAGTACCCCTCAATAGTAATGAGCGGCATAGGCAATATTCGAATTTGCGATATTTCACAATTTTTTTGGCCAAATATTCGGCATAAATTTGCAAATTCGAGAATTCGTGATCTCCAGTCATTATTTTCTTGATTGTGAAAATCGGCAATATAATACATTCGCAATAAAAATTCGCGATTAGAATATTCGCGATCAACACTAAGGAGTAGGCAACTTTCCTATTAGTTGCTAGGGATGTTGCTAAATGCCGATATTCGCAATAAATTTGCGATTACAATATTCGCGATCAACACTATTCGCGATACAGCACTATATTCTAAATATTCGTGAATTCTCGAAGTGGCGATATTCGCGATTAAAATTTGCAATTCGAATATTCACGCTCAACACTACCGCACAACAAGTCACCCAAACCCAGCCTGACCAAGCCACCGACCAGTACACTCTGACAAAGAGGGAAATCCAGAAAAAAATACACAAGAGCAAAAAAAGAGATGTATATCAGCGTCTGCAGGAACTAAATAAGAGCATCACAGAAGCTGACAATATACCAGCGCCTACAGAGGAAGTACAAGCTGGCCCCATATCTGGAAAAACTCCCCAATCCAAGAGACCGACAGATCCTGAGCAACTGCAGACTAAACTACAGCCTGCTCATCAAATCCGGACAGCACCAACAAAGATACAAGGCCTGGGAGAGCAGAACGTACCAGCAGTACCACCAGGAAGCCATGGAGGATGAAGTCCACTTCCTGCTGCGGGACCCCAAATACTCAACATTGAGGGACAACCACTTTGACTGTCTGATCTCATCCCAGACTTCCCCTCCATGGAGGAGGAAGAAAGACTATCCATACTGCTGGGGGAGGGGAGAACATATTGGCCATAGCTGCACAATATGTCAGTGCCTCCCATAGACTAAGAGGAGCCTGATATACCATGGACTACTATACCCCCACCCTGGATGTGCCCTAAACCTAATCCCTACCGATTTATTTCCCATTTGCTTTGGCAATGCTAAAATGTATGTAGTCCAGCCAATAAAGCTGATTATAGCTGAATTGTATAATTCACTTATTTAAATTTTTATACTTACATGATATAAAAGCAACTTAGACTGAGGACAGACAATAGAACTAGCGCATGTGCATGAAGCCGTCTGCTCCTCTCTTGAGTGGAAAAGACCTGCCTAAGGACCTGCACTGTGAGTGATGACATCACTGCACGCTCCCAGCATGATTACGTGGTGACATCATTGGTGCTGATGGTTTTATAACGCTTTTAACTAGCTGCATGCATGGGCTGTTCCCAACACGTGCATCTAGTAATGTAAACTGGCTAACCCCTTTAACCACCTCCCATCCGCCCATAGGATATAAACGTCCTATGGGTGGATCTCTATTTCTGAACACACGTTTTAAAACGTCCGTTCAGAAAGTGCAGCTGCACGCTAATCGTGCAGCTGCTGATCGGGTTGCCCGCTGTCAGTGACAGCAGGGCAACCCAGAGAGAAGGCAGGGACAGTGCTGTGTCCCTGCCTTCTAGATCGCTGCATACACAGCGCTCACCGAGCGCTGTGTATGCAGAGCAGGAAGCGCTATGCGCTTCCTGTTCCGGCCCAGCGGACATGTGACCGCCGTGACCGGAGAGTGCAGGAGCTGTGTGAGGTCTTTCACAGACCTCGATCAGCCCTGCTCTGAGGCTGTACAGCGCAGAATTATGCTGTACAGCCTCTCTGGGGGGTGTATTTCTTCTGTAACTGGGGCTACTATGTCAGCCCCAGTTACAGGAGAAATCAACAGTGAAAAAAAATAAGAAAAAGTGAAGCAAATGTCCCCCAGAGGTCTTGTATGACCTTATGGGGGACGAAAAGTGTAAAATAAAAAATAAATAAATAAAGGGTTAAAAAATAATAATAAAAAAAAAAAAATGTAAAAAAAAAAAAGTCCCCAAGTAAGGAATAAAAAAAAAATAGAAAAAATAGAAAAAATACAATAAAATAGACATATTTGGTATTGCCGCGTCCGTAAAAACCAGCTCTATAAAAATATCACATGACCTAACCCCTCGGGTGAACACTATAAAAAAAAAAAAAAACTGTGTCAAAATAAGCAATTTTTGGCACCTTACATCACAAAAGGTGCAACACCAAGTGATCAAAAACGCGTATGTCCCACAAAATGGTACCAATAAAACCGTCACCTCATCCCGCAAAAAATGAGCCCCTACATAAGAAAATCTCTCAAAAAATAAAAAAACTATAGCTCTTAGAACATGGAGACACTAAAACATAATTTTTTTGGTTTCAAAAATGCTATTATTGTGTTAAAGTGAAACAAATAAAAAAAGTATACATATTAGGTATTTCCGCGTCCGTAAAAACCAGCTCTATATAAATATCACATGAGCTAACCCCTCAGGTGAACACCGTAAAAAAAAAAAAAAAAAACTGTGTCAAAGCAAGCAATTTTTGTCACCTTGCATCACAAAAGGTGCAACACCAAGTGATCAAAAATGCGTATGTCCCACAAAATGGTACCAATAAAACCGTCACCTCATCCCGCAAAAAATGAGCCCCTACATAAGAAAATCTCTCAAAAAATAAAAAAACTATAGCTCTCAGAACATGGACACATTAAAACATAATTTTTTTGTTTAAAAAATGCTATTATTGTGTAAAACTTTAATAAATGAGAAAAAGTATACATATTAGGTATCGCCACGTCCGTAACAATCTGCTCTATAAAAATGTATCTTGACTGAACCCCTCAGGTGAACGCTGTAAAAATAAATAAATAGAAACTGTGCTAAAACAACCAATTTTTTGGTCACCTTGCCCCATAAAGTGTTATAATGAATGATCAAAAAATCATATGTACCCAAAAATAGTACTAATAAAACTGGCACCTTATTCCCTAGTTTCCAAAATGGGGTCACTTCTTGGGAGTTTCTACTGTAAGGGTGCATCAGGGGGCTTCAAATGGGACATGGCATCTAAAAACCTTGTGGAGTGCCTTTTCTTCTGCGCCCTGCCGTGTGCCCATACAGCAGTTTATGACCACATGTGGGGTGTTTCTGTAAACCGCAGAATCTGGGTAATAAATATTGAGTTTTGTTTGGCTGTTAACCATCAATGTGTTAAAGAAAAAATTGGATTAAAATTGAAAATCTGCCAAAAAAGTGAAATTTTAAAATTTGATCTCCATTTCCCTATAATTCTTGTGGAACGCCTAAAGGGTTAACAAAGTTTGTAAAATCGGTTTTGAATACCTTGAGGGGTGTAGTTTCTACAATGGGGTCATTTATGGGGGTATCCACTATGTAGGCCCCACAAAGTGACTTCAGACCTGAACTGTCCTTAAAATGTGGGTTTTGGCAATTTTCTTAAAAATTTGAAGAATTGCTTCTAAACTTCTAAGCCTTCTAACGTCCTAAAAAAATAAAATGACATTTCCAAAATGATGCCAACATAAAGTAGACATATGGGGAATGTTAAGTAATAAATATTTTACGAGGTATCACTTTCTGTTTTAAAAGCAGAGAAATTGAAATTTAGAAAATTGAGAATTTTTTTTAAATTTTTGGGTAAATTTGGGATTTTTTCATAAATAAAGGTGAAATATTTTGACTCAAATTTATGACTATCATGAAGTACAATGTGTCACGAGAAAACAATCTCTGAATGACTTGGACAAATAAAGGCGTTCCAAAGTTATTACCACATAAAGTGAGATATGTCCGTTTTGCAAAATTAGGCCTGGTCAGGAAGGGGGCAAATGGCCCAGATGGGAAGTGGTTAAATGTGTCGTTAACTACTTCAAAATTTGTCACATTGCTGGCACATAGGTTTTAAACCTTTTTATCAAGCAGGTGAGCAAAAAAGAATAATCCACTGCACCTTCTTTGTCTATTTCACTTTTATAGCTCAGCAAGGCAGTGTGGCTTTGTGAAAAAGAAATGGTTTATAAAAATATCACTGTACTTTCACACAACTAGCAAATTTCTAATCACTTCATTTAAAATAAAAATATGCCTGCATCCACCTGAGAAAAGCTGTAAAGTCATGGCCACTAGGGGTCTCACTTCCACTTAAGTTGCAGTCTACTGCCTGTTGTCAGAGCCGTCCCTGGTAGCAGAGACTCAGAAGATGGAAGAGAGGAAGTGGAGTCATGCCAGAGCTAGTTGAGATCTTAAGGGTGACATAAGAACTGCTTCTACACTGTATCTGAATATCACTTCAGCCTCCTGCCTTTCTTAAGTGTGATTTATCCCTCCTTATCAGCTTTCTGAGCTCCCTAGAAGAAAACAAACATAGTGGGAAGTAAGGAAAGTATGTCACAGCAGTACAGTGCTGGCAGACTTGAACTGAAGGGAGACGCCCCTGCTTCTGAGTGAAATGCATCTAGCTGTGCAGCTGAAACAGGCAAAAATATGGCTGGAAAAAAATATTAGGGAAGCCCAAACATACCTTTCTTCACAGTTATGATTGTACAAAGAAGCACATTTGTTATGCAAACTTTTTTTTTTTTTAAACTCCGGTACACTTTAAGAAGTAACAGCCTGCAACAATATTTTCGCACAAAGGTATCCAATCATTTGTGCAAAGTTAGCCAAAATTGTCTAGCCATGCACCAAATATATTATACAATGCGAGTCACTGAAAATCATTGTATCGTATTTTGGTGTTTATTAAATGCTTTTATTTACATTACTGATATTCCTTCAATATGCCAGTATGCGAGTGCTCGGACTATATCACATTTGAGTATTTTTATCCCCTGTTGACTAGGCGGGTCAATTTAGTTCTTGTAGCACCACTGCATGATTTAGTCTGGATGAGCCTCAATATATATATATATATATTTTACTGTGATAAATTTGGCACCACTAGTTAGGCTGCCTGTGTCTACATTTTAGGCAGGATTAGTAAATCTACCCCATTGTTTCAGAACAGTAATTACACAAAACATCAGCAAACTGATTTCATTTACCATTTTTATGTATTATTGTTACATTGAATTTGATGCTGCTCTAAGTTGTGCTTGCTACAGTTAGATGTAAAATATGGCCTTTTACTGTGTGTTACCTAACTGCCTTTGTGTAGCCTAATCCCACTGATACAATAATAATCACAATGTATCTCAAACTTTTCCTACATATTACTTGCTGTAAGGTCACACACACCCATTAGAAAGTAAATAATAGAAGTGCACTAAAATGCAGGCTCTGCAAGTCGACTTACCAGCATCATCATAAAATCTAGGTCAAGTCCTCAATGTGTTTTCACATAAACAAAAGCATCCCTAACAAAAATACTACTCAGATGACAAAATGCAGACATGTTAAATATCATGGGTGCTGCTGTACAGAAAGGAAAGCCTTTGGTCATTAGGGGTACCTGCTCATGATGCAGATTTTATGCAGAAAAAATGCAGCACAATACAGTGCCGGCAAAGTGAATGCTATTTGACAAATCTCATGTTCACTTTGTTTTTTTAATTAGGTGCGGAAATTGACCTGTTTTGCAGATTTTAAAATCCAGAGCATTTCAATTGCTTGTGCGATTCTGCGCCTTCTGTAGGAGGAGTTTTCCCCTTAGACTTCTTTTTTTTTTTTTACATAAACAGAATTTCTTTAAAAAAAGGTGGGGGGCACTCACTATCCTGCACTATCCTGGGTTGTTTACATAAACAGAAAAAAACATGCACAAAAATCCACACCCAAAAAGAGCAAAAAAACCTAATAAATAGTGCAGATAAATAGTGCAGATTTATGTGCATTTTTTGTGCAGTTTTGGTTCAGAATTTTTGCACACAAATCTGCACTGTGTGCAAGCACCCTTATGCTTGGTTTAAAGTGTAACTGTCATGTTTTCATAATAAAATAAAATATTTTAGAATACATTACTGCTGCTACAGCATTATGCATAAAGCAATCTGTAGTTTCTTCACATACCACAGTTTTCCGTGAGCATTTCCCCTAGTTACGGCTCTTTTAAACCCTACATTATAAGGATCTTCTAAAGATGGCTCCTCTGCCAAAACTGACTTCCCTCACTTGCCATAGACACTTGCTTTAGCCAGCAGCTTCCTGCCGGCCAATCAGATTGGATTACTGAGAGACACGCCTCTTCACTCTGAAGCCTGATACTATCTACACACAGGCATGCAGTGTGGAGGACCGCCCCTCTGTCTTCTGTTTACACTGCAAGAAAGACAGAAAGGTCATAGCAACGGCTTCAGTGGAAAGACAGGGGACATTACTGAAACCTGTTATAAGGTAATTAACTCAGGTAACATGTCTAGCTCTAATAAACTAGCAAATAAATAAAAAAAACAGCTACACTTTTTAAAAAAATGAAATGTAATGTAGAATCAGATACTTGAGCATAGTAAATCCATTAAAGGCTACTTTCACATCTGCATTTTCAAATTCCCAGGTTTTAAGGCTGGCAGGGTATCTCACAGCTGGAATAAAACAGTTCAGTTTTGTCCCCATTCATTGTCAATGGGGACAAAAGTGATCAGGACGCACAAGTATGCATCCATTCTGTTTTGTTGCGTTTTGGTTCCAGACACAAAAGCGCTGCAAGCTACGGTTTTGTGTCTGGTTTGCGAAACTGGATTAACTGGATCCGGCTTGAAAATCAATGTAAGTCAATGATAGGTTTTTTGTTAGTGAAAAAAACTGATTCGGTGCCCATTGACTTACAATGATTTTCATACCCGATCGGTTTGTTTAGTTTTGAGTTAATACAACCAGATCCGGACGAAACAGATGCATCCGGATGTATTAAATGGCACAGATCTGTTTAATTCCGGTCTTGAGATTCTCTGCCGGATCTCAAAACTGGAATTGACAACGAAGATGGTAAAGTAGCCAAAGGGGTTGTCTCACTTCAGCAGATGGCATTTATCATGTAGAGAAAGTTAAAGGGGTTATCCCATGATTAATGTAAAAAATGAAGATGAGACATCATAGAGTACTTGACAATCTCTTGTTGACAAATCTATAACCAGCCATGAACCTCACATGGATCCAAAGATGTCACCTTTCATAGCTCTGCTAGAGTTATATAAAGCTGGCAGTCCATGCTCAACTCCGGAGGTAGTTGAAAGAAGAAACTGAGCATGTGCGGCCTTCTCAGTGAGCAGAACAAAGGAATAAGAAAAAGAACAAACAGCAGATGGCGCTATGCAGATACATTTTATTGAATAACTCAGTCAGTATACAGAATTTTTATAACATCCAATTCAGATCCATGGGCTGGTTTGAAAGCTGTAGAATATTTTTCATAGGGCAACAAAGCACTTACTAATGCATTGCTATTATCCATATTGACTTCTTTGCTGGCTTGATTCATTTTACCATCACATTTTACACTGTTCATTTCCAGGGGTTACGACCACCGTGTTTGCACACTATAGGAACAAGCGTTAACTTATTGGCACTCCCACGGTTCTGGCCACTAGACAGGTTGGCGCCTTTTCCTATAGTGTGCAAACATGGCCACCACTGCTTGATTGCAGTGGACTTAACTCCTGGAAATGAGAAGTGTATATTGTGATGGAACAATGGATCAAGCCAGCAAAGGATGCAATACGGACAATCACAATACATTATTAAGTGTCTTGTATTAAAAGGGTTTTCCGAGATTTTAATACTGATAACCTATAGGTCATGAGTATCCCACCGATCAGCTGTTTGAGAAGTCAGCAGTGACCCTGTGAGTGCTGCGGCTTTTTCGTAGTTTACCAAGTACAGTGCCGTACATTGATTAGCGGCTGTGCTTGGTATTGCGCTCAGCCTCAATTACTTGAATGGGGCTGAGCTGTACCTAGACCATATGACCAATTAACGTGTTACTGCGATTGGCAGGGGTCCTGGGGATCAGACCCCCATCGATCAGATACTGATGACCTATCCTGAAGTTAGGTCATCAGTATTAAAATCTCAGAAAACCCCTTTAACTTTCTTTGCATGATAAATTCCATTTGCTTAAGTGAGACAACCCCTTTACCATGTCTGTTTTGGCCTTAATGGGGTTGTAATTTAAGAAAATAAATAAATGCTTTAACCCCTTAATGACTAAGCCTATTTTGACTTTAAGGACAAAACCCCATATTTCAAATTTTATATGCCATTTTTTGTGATCATGGATTTTATTTATTTTTTACTTTGGAACACTTCTACATATCCAAACAACTGACACTGTTTTCTTGTAACATATTGTACATTATGTTAGCAGCAAATTTGGGTTTAACAAAAATGTGGAAAAATTAGCAATTTTTTTTAAAATGTATGCTATTACGTCATACCACACAAAAAGTTTAACATTTTCCATCTTGGCATCTTTTAAAAAAAAGTACATTTATCTATTTTTTGAGGGTGCAGGGCATTAAAGGATTTACCAGCAGCAATTTTACAAGAAAATTTCCAAATTGCATTGTTTTTAGGGACCAATTCAGGTCTGAAATGGCTTGGAGAGTCCTATATATAAAAATCCTCCATAAGTCACCCCTTTTTAAACACTACAATCCTCAACAAATTCAAAATGCCATTTAGGAAGTTTGTTAGTCTGTTTTTTATTTGCAGATCTTCAATTTTAATCCAGTTGACAAAATGTTACTAATACTTCAAATATATTACCCTGATTTTGTAGTTTTTGAAAATTTTCCATATGTGGCCCTGGAGTGCTACTTGAATACCAGCCCCAGAATTGATGAAGCAATCCCATTTTTTAGAAAGTTTTATAGGCACCATTTAAGGTTGCAGAGGCATTGATGTGTTAAAACATAGGATATACTTCAAAAGGCCCTACTTTGCAGACTACGCCCTTCAAGGAATCAACATAAGGGTGTTTCATAGAATTTATAACAATTAGGACATGTCGTTTTAGCTCAAAATGTTTCATTTTTACAAGGGTTATCCAGAGAAAAACCACCCCAAAAGTACGGAACTACCCCATATGTGGTCGTAAGCTCCTTTTTGGGCACACATAAAGGCACAGCAGCGAAGGAATGTCATTTGGCTTTTGAAACCCAGATTATACTGAAATAAATTTGGATGCCCTCTTGAACTTGGGAAAGGAATTCAGCTAGGT
Source organism: Bufo bufo (assembly GCF_905171765.1). Taxonomy (NCBI): domain Eukaryota; kingdom Metazoa; phylum Chordata; class Amphibia; order Anura; family Bufonidae; genus Bufo; species Bufo bufo. Next base: position 623,885,541 of record NC_053390.1, read on the forward strand.
GTATAGTGATGGTTTTGACCCCATAGGTGTTTTATAGCATTTAACATTGGACAGTAAAAATGAAAAAATATATATATATATATTTCAATAGTATGTTGCCTTAGCCCAAAATTTGTCATTTTTGCAAGAATTAAAAGGAGGAAAAACAGCACGTAATTTGTTGCATGCAATTTCTGGCGAGTACAGAAATACCCCATATGTGGAAAGCGACGGAACAGCATCTGGACTTTGTAACATAGAATTTGCTGTAATTGTTTTTAAAAGCCATGACTTTTTATTTCGTTTTTTGTGAGGGGGCGCTTTTTGTGGGATAAGCTTTAGTTTTCATTGGTACAATTTTTGGGTACATATGGCTTTTTGATTGTTTTTTATTGCATTTGTATGGGGTTCCCCATGTGGTATAAATAATATGATAACTTTGTTATGCAGGATGATGCGATTATGATGACACCAGAGATTCTGTCAACATTGTTGTTTGAGGGTGTCACGTTCTAGAGGACCGGTCAGACCTCTGGAACATCTAATAAACAGGACACAGGCAAATAGCAGACCAGGGACCAACAGAATACTTTATTACACATGTAATAAATGAACATTACAGTAAAGTAAAGCAGGTTAGGTAATAGTTGTAGAACTGCCACTGAACTAAGTGCACCCCATTCTTCACCGAGAACCTGGTGGTGGGGCAGAACTTGGCCAAGTGCTCATTTGTTGCACCTCCAGGAAGGTCCCGGTACACTTGGCAACTATCTGCAGAGAACCACAGACAACAACAGGACTGGAAGCCAAACAAACTCAGGACATGGATCAGACAACAAACGGGAAGCAGCACATAAGCAGATGCCTGGACCCTATGCACAATGGAAACATGGTGGTCACAGACAAAGCTACACAGAGACTAGATGTCCTCCCTCCTGAGAACCCAGGAGCCCTCTCACAAAGGCAGGACATACACAGGACAGGAACAGAAGCAGTAAGGCACTGCACGTAAGACATGGAACAGACTGGATCAGAAGCAGTTGGTCACTGCCAGGCTAGACATAGAACAGACAGGATCAGAAGCAGTTTAGCACTGCCAAGCTATATATGGATTATAAGCAGTTTAGCACTGCTAAGTTATACATGGAACAGACAGCATCAGAAGCAGTTGGACACTGCCAGGCTAGACATGGAACAGACATGATCAGAAGCAGTAACAATTACAGGCAAAACATGGAACAGACAGGATACAACATCAACACTTTACCAGGCGACACCACACAGAAGGGCAGATGGCAAAAAAAAACTGGGTCAGTAGCAAGGGGCTACACCCAGCAAGGCACAACACAGACTGCCCCCCTACCCCCCCGGGGTGAGCAGCAAAGGGCTACACCAAGCAAGGTACAAGACAAACTGACCCCAAGCCCAACAGCTCACATATAGAAATTGCTGCAATAACGAGGGCACCTGATAAGCCACACCCAGGAACAGAACAGGGAATGTTAACCCCACCAGAACCAATAGGGTAAATGTGAACAAGGCTCCGGGTCCAGATGGATTACACCCAAGAGTGCTTAATGAGCTCAATTCAGTCATTGCTGTGCCCCTGTTTATAATTTTTAAAGATTCTCTAGGTACTAGTACAGTGCCAAGTGATTGGGGCAAGGCAAACGTGGTGCCCATATTCAAAAAAAGGATCAAGGTCCTCCACAAGTAATTATAGACCAGTTAGTTTAACTTCTGTTGTGGGAAAAGTGTTTAAGGGACTCTTAAGGGACTATATACAGGAGTATGTGACTATAAATAATATTATAAGTGATAACCAGCATGAGTTTACCAAGGACAGAAGTTGTCAGACTAACCTGATTTGTTTTTTTGAGGCGGTGAGTAGTAGCCTGGACAGAGGGGCGGCTGTGGATGTAGTGTTTCTGGATTTTGCAAAGGCTTTCGATACTGTCCCTCATAGATGCTTAACAGGTAAAATAAGGTCTATAGGCTTGGAAAGTATAGTTTTTTGAGGCGGTGAGTAGTAGCCTGGACAGAGGGGCAGCTGTGGATGTAGTGTTTCTGGATTTTGCAAAGGCTTTTGATACTGTCCCTCATAGACGCTTAATAGGTAAAATAAGGTCTATTGGCTTGGAAATAGTTTGTAATTGGATTGAAAACTGACTGAAGGACCGTGTCCAGAGAGTTGTGGTCAATGATTACTATTCAGAATGGGCCCAGGTTATAAGTGGTGTCCCCCAAGGTTCAGTGTGCTGGGCCCTTTATTATTTAATTTATTTATAAATGATATTGAGGACGGGATTAATAGCACCATATCTATTTTTGCAGATGACACTAAGCTGTGTAGAACTGTACAGTCTATGGAAGATGTCCATAAACTACAAGCTGACTTGAACACTGAGTGATTGGGCATCAACTTGGCAAATGAGGTTCAATGTGACAAATGTAAAGTTATGCATCTTGGTAGTAATAATCTCTGTGCTTCATATGTCCTAGGTGATGTAGCACTGGGAGATTTACTTATAGAGAAGGATTTGGGTGTTCTTGTGGATGGTAGATTAAATTACAGCATACAATGTCAATCAGCTGCTTCTAAGGCCACCAGGATAATGTCATGCATTAAACGAGGCATGGACTCAAGTGGCAGGGATGTAATATTACCCCTTTACAAAGCGTTGGTGCGGCCTCATCTGGAATATGCAGTTCAGTTCTGGGCACCAGTCCATAGTAAGGATGCTTTGGAACTGGAAAAAGTACAGAGAAGAGCGACTAAACTGATAAGGGGAATCAAGGGTTTTAGTTATAAAGAAAGATTAAAAGAATTGAATTTATTTAGGCTACTTTCACACTGGCGTTTTGGTTTCTGTTTGTGAGATCCGTTTCAGGGCTCTCACAAGTGGTCCAAAAAGGATCAGTTTTGCCCTGAATGGATGGTTAATGATCCCCTCAGAATTCTTCAGTTTGGCCTCCGTTCCGCCTCCATTCCGCTCTGGAGGCAGACACCAAAACACTGCTTGCAGCGTTTTGGTGTCCGCCTGACGAAACTGAGCCAAACGGATCTGTCCTGACACACAATGTAAGTCAATGGGGACGGATCCCTTTTTCACTGACACAATTTGGCACAATAGAAAACTGATCCGTCCCCCATTGACTTTCAATGGTGTTCAAGACAGATCAGTTTTGGCAATGTTAACCCCTTAGTGACCACCCATACATGTTTTTACGGCGGTCACTAACAGCCCGGACCGGCAGGAGTGCCGATCCGGGCTGTTTAACCCTTTACTTGCCGGGCGCAATGGCGCCCGCTGCATGTAAAGTGGTGACAGAGGGAGCGGACTCCCTCTGTCTCCCATCAGCACCCCGAAAATGCAATCGCGGAGTGCTGATGTGTTGGGAAGCTTATCTTGCTTCCGATCAGGGCCCTGAGCCTGTCTTCCGTTACCTCCAGCAGGCTGTGCCTCTCTGGCGCAGCCTGCTGGTCAATGTTTGAATAGCATTGCTATTGAAATGTAATGCATTATAGAGATAATGCATTACATTTTAAAAGCAATCAAAATACTGTATATTATAGTCCCCTTGTGGGACTATTAAGTAGTAAAAAAAAATAGAAAAAAAATACACATTTATTAAATTAAAAAAAATCCATAAAATAAAAAAATATGCTTTTTTTTTCCATTGAAAATACGCTTTTCAATGAAAAAAATTGCAAAAAGAAAATATCCCCCATATGTTTGGTATTTTTGCGTCCGTAATGACCGGGACTACATAAATATTACATAAATTATCCCCTATGGTGAACGCCGTAAAAAATAAATTAAAAAATAAGACAGAATTTCGAATTTATTCTTAGTTTCCACCGAAAAAAAACGTAATAACAAGCGATCAAAAAGCAGCATTTACTCCAAAATCATACCAATGAAAAATACAAGTCGTCTTTCAAAAATCAAGCCCTCACACAATTCCATATAAAAAAAATAAAAAAAAGTTATGGGTCTTGTGAAGTGGCAATGCAAAATAATTTTTTGGGTTAATAAAAGGGGTTTTATTCCAAAAACGTAGTAAAACGTAAACAAAATTATAAGTATTTAGTATCACTGTAATCGTACTGACACAGAGAATAAAGATATTATGTAATTTGTACCGAAAAATGAACGCCATAAAATTTATAATGTAAAAACGCAGTGGCAGTATTGATGTTTTTCCCATCTCCCTCCCAGAAAGAGTTAATAAAAGTTAATCAGAAAGTTATGTGTACCCCAAAATGGCGCCATTAAAAACTACAACTTGTCCCGTAAAAAAAAAAGCCCTCATAAAGCTATATAGACGAAAAAATAAAAAAGTTATAGCTCTTGGAATGAGACCATGAAAAAAGGAAGAAAAACGCTTGGTCATAAAGGCCCAAACAGGCTTGGTCACTAAGGGGTTAAAGATAATACAAACTGATCCGTTCTGAACGGATGCATGCGGTTGTATTATTGGTGGGGATCCGTCTGTTCAGATCCATGATGGATCCGCACCAAACGCGAGTGTGAAAGTAGCCTTAGTCTTGAGAAGAGACGTCTGAGGGGGGACATGATTAACCTATACAAATATATAAATGGGCCATACAAAAAATACAATAAAAAGCTGTTCCATGTAAAATGCGCTTAAAAGACAAGGGGGCACTGCCTCCGATTAGAGAGGAAAAAGTTCAGTCTCTGGAAGCGTCAAAGTTTCTTTACTGTAAGAACTGTAAATCTGTGGAATAGACTTCCTCAGGACGTGGTCACAGCAGGAACAGTGGACAGTTTCAAAAAGGGTTTAGATGAATTCTTAAAAGTAAAAAACATAAATGCTTATGAAAACGTGTCTCAATTCCTTTTGGGATTCGCATCCAGTGATGGCCAGTTCGTCGTGTTCGCCAGCGAACACATGCAAGCTGCCATTTTAACTCACAAGTCCGGCGAGGCACAGGTAACCCTTACCTGTGCCTGCGCCGCGAGCCGGTCTGAAACAAATGCGGTCATCGGGAGCAGGCAGTTCCGAGAACAGCCGCCGGGGGCCTTCATCCGGCTGTTCTCAGAACTGCCTGCTCCCGCTGACCGCATTTGTTTCAGACCGGCTCCCGGCACAGGCACAGGTAAGAGCTTACCTGTGCCTCGACGAACTTGTGAGTTAAGATGGCAGCTCGCATGTGTTCGCAGGCGAACACGACGAACTGGCCATCACTGTTCGCATCCTCACCTATCCCTTGGTTGAACTTGATGGACGTTTATCTTTTTTCAACCGTATTAACTATGTAACTATTTGTGTTCTTATAGTTTTACCACATCAATACTCCTGTTTTGCCAATAAAAAAGTTAGACTACAGAAAACAGTCCTCTTATTTGGAAGACAGGAATGGTTTATACTGAATGTCAGACTGCACACTGTGTGAACGTGTATGAAGACAGAACAGATAGACAGATTTTTTTTGTAGATAGATAGATAGATTCTGAGCCTCTGCAGTCAGTAGACATTAGCAATGTTATAAAAAATTAGATTCGGCTGCTTCATCGAATTTCACAGAAATTTGATTTGTTACAAATCATATTCCATTGTATGTAGCGGACGCAATGATGGGGAACAACGATCGTGCCCCCCCCACCATCATTGAACCCCTCATCACTGATGACATCACCACGCCCGGCCATCGTTGTGACGTCCCATGTCACCGCGTGCAAGATTTTGCACAGTTTCTTCAATCAAGATGCCCGTGACGGCCTCTCTGCAAGCAAATGGATAAAGTGGGTATGTATTTTATTTTTTACTGCCACTTCAGGAAAAATAGATTTGTTACCATGAAGGACGAGGAAATTCAGCTTTGTGGTGAATCGATTTTTTCCTGAAATTTGGATCAAAGTCAATTTGATAGATAGACAGATAGTTAGATATTGTAGATAAATATACATTTGTATTAAGCAGCCAGAGAATAAGCCTTAGACTTTGCTATCAGCCGCAGTTTCTTTTTCATGTCCGTATCCAGTTTTTCTTTATATTGTTTCAGAATTGTCCTTTGGCTTTGGCAAATTTCCAGCAACTTCACAAACCTTCCAACTATTCATATCAGATGAAAAATGTATTAATGTTACCGCATCTTAGTTGTGGGATTTATTTCTCATTTCCATCCTTAGAAGAGTTTTCTTCCTCTATTGAACCCTCTCTAGGACATAGCGCCTTTTATATGCAGATTGGTATAATTATGCTTTGAAATAGCTTTGAATTCCCAATGGCTTAAACTGAGAACATGAAAGGGCAAATGTTATATCGAGCTAAAGGATATAAAAGTGGCATGTACATCAATCCAGAACGAGATATAGAAATGAGCAGTTCTTTACCACTGATGTCAGTTTTTGACAGGTTATTGAAGGATCTTTATAACCACAATGGCTGCCTTAGGTTGGATGAAAACTCTGCCAGGGGATATTCTTATCAGTTTGTATTTTTCTTTTTAATACCAAAAGGTGAGTTGATGTTAAGTGAAACAAGAGGAATAGGCATTGACAAAAGCTTTAACGCTCTTCCCCAAAGAATGACACCTGGCCCCAGTGGTAAAACACAATGCAATCTCTTGATGTAATCACCTACACAACCTGTCAAGGAAGGAATGGCAGTCTGCACTGGCGCTTTCCAGTTGGGAAAACATCTAGAAACTCCAGACACCAGCCTTAGTGTCCACAGAGAGCAGCATGACAGATGAGTGGTTGCACAGTGCAGGCGGGGGGCTGACAGCGCAACAGACAGGTTCTTTGAGTGTTTGCTTAAAGCATTAAATAGTTTTCTTTATCAAAAGAAATAAATCCTTACCTGATCCTTATAATTCCAAACACCAAATGTGTGTTATATATTCTGTACAAACTACACGACACACCAAATACCAAATTTGAATTGTAATCATATAGGTGCATGATTTCACAACATGATTTACATTGTTTTGTCTTTTTCGTTAATTTATGACACATTCTATAACATTCTTTTGAGTGTGACTCTTCATAGGTACATATCGAATTATACCAGAATGTAATATTATGGATATGGAATCACTGCATACTGACCATCATCAATTTCTTTCCTCTCCGGGTATGTCTGCACCCAGCTTTCTCCAGGTATAATAGTCCAGATTGCATCTTTTCTTTTTTTCTCATCACCTGGTATGTATGCATTGACCATTATGCATCTGTTATGAACGGATCCGGTTGTATTATCTTTAACATAGCCAAGACGGATCCGTCATGAACTCCATTGAAAGTCAATAGAGGATGGATCAGTTTTCTATTGTGGCAGATTGTAGCAGAGAAAACGGATCCGTCCCTATTGCATTGTGGGTCATGCCGGATCTGTCTTCCTCCGCATCCCAGGACGGAAAGCAAACTAAAACATTTTGCGGTTTGCTCTCCGGTATGGGAGCACAACTAAACGGAACGGAATGCATTTTGGAGCATTCTGTTCTGTTCAGTTCAGTTTTGTCCCCATTGACAATGAATGGGGACAAAAGTGAAGCATTTTTTTTCCAGTATTGAGCCCCTATGATGGATCTTAATACCGGAAAACTAAAACACTAGTGTGAAAGTTTCCTAACTTGCCTCAGGTGACTTGCCTCAATTTGACATACTATTACGTCATGGTTGTGCCCGCCCGATCAGAGTGGGGGCCCGGCAGTCACTGATAGCCAGGCCCCTGCTGTATCCGCCGGCATCGCTATAAAAGCCGATGCCAGAGAATTAACCCCTTCTATGATGACCGCGGCATAGATGGTGTTAGAGGTCAGTGAGGGATCCCATCAACATTTTTTGCAGAGTTTTTATTTATTTATTTATTTTTAGAGGTGGGACGAATCCAATTTTTTTAGAATCCGAAAAGGTTCTCGAATATATTGAATCTTTCGAATCTCGAATCCTACGAATCCTGTACATAATTGTGTGAACGCACGGTGTAAGAAACAAAGTCAGACCGCGTCAGTTTGTCTGAACCTCCACCTCCCAGTCACGGTCGCACCGTATATGACCGCGATGACCCCTGCTATGACGCCTGCTCCTATCACTACAGAACATACAGGGTAATACAGCGCACATACCTCTTACATCCAGTGACGTCTCCTTTGATGTAGATGTTCTCTTTCCTCATCTTCTCCTTTCAGACCTTCAGACCAGACACCATTTTTAGGCCATTTTTCGTCTCTGCAGTTTGACAAAAAAAAATCTTAGTTTACTACTTTTCCATCATCCTTCCATCTTCTGGACAAATCATCCTAACACCCCCAATACTGTTCTGCTGTGCTCCCCAATACTATACTGCAGAAACAGATAATACCCCTGATAATACTAGTACCACACAGAGCCCCTCATATAAAATACCCCTTCTTTGTGGCCTCAGTAGATGCCCCCATAGTGCCCCCCAATAATGTGCCAATAAGAAGTGGACCACAGTGCCACCCAATAATGTGCCAGTAAGTGTCCCCATAGATGCCCCCCTAATCATGTGCCAGTATCAAGTGCGGAGTGCCTCTCTCCTCCCCCCCATGTGCCGGTATCATAGTGCCATCTCCCCCCATAATGTGCCAGTATCATAGTGCCATCTCCCCCCATAATGTGCCAGTATCATAGTGCCATCTCCCCTCATAATGTGCCAGTATCATAGTGCCTCCCCCCCCCCAATGTGCCAGTATCATAGTGCCTCTCACCTCTCCCCCTGGCATCCACAGATCTCCCATCCTATAACAGTGCCATCCACAGACCCCCCATCCTATAACAGTGCCATCCACAGACACCCCCCACCCCATAACAGTGCCATCCACAGACCCCCCCACCCCATAACAGTGCCATCCACAGACACCCCCCCACCCCATAACAGTGCCATCCACAGACCCCCCACCCCATAACAGTGCCATCCACAGACCCCCCCCCACCCCAAACAGTGCCACCCACAGACCCCCCCACCCCATAACAGTGCCATCCACAGACCCCCCCCACCCCATAACAGTGCCATCCACAGACCCCCCCCACCCCATAACAGTGCCATCCACAGACCCCCCATCCCATAACAGTGCCATCCACACCCCATAACAGTGCCATCCACAGACCCCCTCACCCCATAACAGTGCCATCCACAGACCCCACCCACCCCATAACAGTACCATCCACAGACCTCCCCCCCCACCCCTTAACAGTGTAATCCACAGACCCCCCCATTGCCGCTCCAGTACAGTTATAAAATGTGTAATTTAATTAATAATGAATGATTCATGCTGTCCCCTCTGTCTGTAGTACATTCAATATATCCTACTTACAGGGCTACTGATATCGTAATGCAGGCCGGCCGGGCAGACGAGTGGCAGAGTGACTGACTGACGTCACCTGCCTGCGCCGCCTGCTTTATGAATGAAGCAGGCGGCGCAGGAAGGTGACGTCAGTCAGTCACTCTGCCGCCCGTCTGCCCGGCCGGCCTGCATTACGATATCAGTAGCCCTGTAAGTAGGATATATTGAATGTACTACAGAGGGGGCAGCATGAATTATTATTAATAGAATTACACATTTTATAACTGTACTGGAGCGGAGGGGCCGGAGCACAGTGAACGTACCGGCCCCCAGCTCCTCCTCCCAGTCCCTCCCACCGGGATTCGTCAGATTCGTTTCAGGCAAATTACGTCAGAATTCGAGTCCACGAATCCCACGAATCCAGCAAGATTCGAGGGATTCGTGGATTCGACGAATCCCCCGTCCCATCTCTATTTATTTTACTGTGTTTATCTAACGGGGTATATTATGTGATATATTTATAGAGACAGTCGGATGTCGTGATACCTAATATGTGCGTGTTTTCTTTTTTCCCCCTATTTTTTATTATAAAAATTGTGTCCCCTTGACTGCAGCATGGGGACCGGATGGGTGAGAAGAGAATGCCTTGAAGACCGGACTTGCCTTCTATGGAACCCTACAAGATCCAGCCTCAGACTGGGTCTCCTAGCGTCTCCTAGCCAACCTGTTAGTGTATTACCAAGTGATCAAAAAGGTGTATGCCCCCCAAAATAGTACCAATAAAACCATTACCTCATCCCGCAAAAAATTAGACCCTACCTAACTATGACGCTAAAACATCATTTTTGGGGTTTAAAAATGGTTTTATTGTGTAAAACTTAAATAAATAAGAAAAAGTATGCATGTTAGATATTTTTACGTCTGTAACGACCTACACTATAAAAACATCACATGACCTACCCGCACAGGTCAACGCTATATAAATAAATGAAAACTGTCAAAACAACCAATTTTTTGGTCACATTGCCGCAAAAACGAGCCCCTGCACAAGACGATCGACAGGAAAAAAAATCAGAATATAGAGACACAAAAACATTTTTTTTTTTTAAAAAATGCTTTATGTTAAACTGAAACAAAGAAAGTAGACATATTTGATATCATTGTGTCAGTAACAACCTACTCTATAAAAATAGCACATGATGTAACCTGTTAGATGAACATTGTAAAAAAACAAAAATGAAAACTTTGCAAGAACTGCAATTTTTTGGTTATCTAGCTTCGTGAGTAGGGTTGAGCGAACCCGAACTTTAAAGTTTGGGTTCGTACCGAACTTTAGGATTTTTGGACCCCGGACCCGAACCCGAACATTTCTGTAAAAGTTTGGGTTCGGTGTTCGGCGCTTTCTTGGCGCTTTTTGAAAGGCTGCACAGCAGCCAATCAACAAGCGGTTAACTGTCTGACCTTAGAAGCCATCACAGCCATGCCAACTAATGGCATGGCTGTGATTGGCCAGAGCAGCCTGGGACCCAGCCTCTATATAAGCTTGAGTCACATAGCGCTGCACGTCACTCTGCTGATACAAGTGTAGGGAGAGGATGCTGCTGGACTTGTGATTTCAGGGAGAGAATAGGAGAGAATCTAACTCAGCGATCTACAGAGAAATAGTTGTGTGGGTGCAGGGCACAATCGTTTCACCCTGCCCTGAGGCCATTGACCAAAAAAAAAATTGCTTTTATAATTCTATTAGTTAGGTGGGTGGCCGCGGCGGCCATTTTATGCAAGCTCAGTGCACCAGCACCAGCAATTTAAGTGCACCAGCACTGCATCTGAGCTTTTGGGACATTGCAAATCACAATTTTTTGGGGGCAAACTACAACATCTGGATTAGTCAGTGTGCAATTTAAGGTAGAAATACACCCATCATTTTCTGGGGTTTTAAAAACACACCTTTTTGCCAAAAAACAGTATTTTTCTGATCTGCAAGTGTTAAATTCAAGTTTAATATATACAGCTTTCATATTCTGTTACCAAAAAAACACTTTTTTGGCAATCTGCAACATCTGGATTAGTCAGTGTGCAATTTAAGCTAAAAATACACCCATTATTTTCTGGGGTTTGAAAAACACATATTTTTTTTTAAAAAACAGTATTTTCCAGATCTGCAAGTGTTAAATTCAAGTTTTAAATTCAATAATGATGCGCTCCCCCTGCTCCCCATATGTACTGTACTTACCGGTACACATGTCATGCTCCTGTAGTAAGCACTAGCAGCTAGCAGGCAGGCCGGGCGGCCGTAACTCACGGAGGTCACGTGCCTGCTCCGCCTACATTATTCATAAAGTAGGCGGAGCAGGCACGTGACCTCCATGAGTTTACGGCCGCCCGGCCAGCCTGCTAGCTGCTAGTGCATACTACAGGAGCGTGACATGTGTACCGGTAAGTACGGTACACATGGGGAGCAGGGGGAGCGCATCATTATTCAGTTTAGATATGATGATTAACACTACGTATAATACAGTACATACTGAGCGGCGGGGCCAGAGTACAGTGCCTGCACTGCCCTGCCGCTCTTCCCGCCTACTACAGCCCCTCCCTAGGAATCTGTGGATGGGATAATGATGGGGGGGGTCTGGGGATGGCATTATGATAGGGGGATCTGTGGATGGGACTGTTATGGGGGTATCTGTGGATGACACATATAGCAGTGTCATCCACAGATCCACCACCCCATAACAGTGCCATCCACAGATCCCCTCATCATAATGCCATCCACAGATCCCCCCACCATCATAATGCCATCCACAGATCCCTCCCACCATCATAATGCCATCCACAGACCCAACGCATAATAATGCCATCCACAGCTCCCCCCATAACAGTGCAATCCACAGATCCCCCACATAACAGTGCCATCCACAAATCCCCCACCCCATAACAGTGCATCATCAACAAATCCCCCATAATAGTGTCATCCACAGACCGCCATTAGTTCAAACCCACCAAAAGCACACCTTTTGGTTAAAAATTTTTTCCTTATTTTCCTCCTCCAAAACCTAGGTGCCTCTTATGGGCCGGTGGGTCTTATAGGGCGAAAAATACGGTAGTCAGTGTGCAATTTAAGCTAGAAATACTGTACACCCATCATTTTCTGTGGTTTGAAAAACACACTTAAACAAAACCCAAAAAACAGTATTTTCCAGATCTGCAAGTGTTAAATTAAAGTTTAATATATACAGCTTTTTTTATATTCTGTTACCAAAAAAACCCTTATTTTGGCAATCTACAACATCTAGATTAGTCAGTGTGCAATTTAAGCTAGAAAAACACCCATCATTTTCTGGGGTTTGAAAAACACACTTTTTCTTTCTTTCTTTCTTTCAAAAAACAGTATTTTCGATATCTGCAAGTGTTAAATTCAAGTTTAATCTATACAGCTTTCATATTCTGTTACCAAAAAAACACTTTTTTGGCAATCTACAACATCTTGATTAGTCAGTGTACAATTTAAGCTAGAAATACACCCATCATTTCCTGGGGTTTGAAAAACACACTTTTTTTTTTCAATAAACAGTATTTTCCATATCTGCAAGTGTTAAATTCAAGTTTAATCTATACAGCTTTCATATTTTCGTACCGAACTTTAGCTTTTTTTGGCCCCGGACCCGAACCTGAACATTTACGTAAAAGTTCGAGTTCGTGTTCGGTGTTCGGCGATTTTTATGGCGCTTTTTGAAAGGCTGCAAAGCAGCCAATCAACAAGCGTTTAACTGTGTGCCCTTAGAAGCCATCAGAGCCATGTCTACTATTGGCATGGCTGTGATTGGCCAACTGCAACATGTGACCCAGCCTCTATATAAGGCTGAGTCACGTAGCGCTGTACGTCACTCTGCTATTCTTAGTGTAGGGAGAGGATGCTGCTGCTGTCAGGGACAGATCAGGGATAAATACTAAGAAGAACTGCCTTATAACTCAGCAATCTCAATCCAATGTGTTTTGTGGGTGCAGTGCATAGTTTTTTTAAGCCTGCACTGAGCCAACTTCTGTTGAAAACGCATATTTTTTTTACTTCAGTTTGTCACTATGAATACCTAATCGGCAGCCATTTTATGCAGACATGCTGGTGCAGCACTATCTATCTGCATGTCTGCTAGTCCAGAAATACAGCTTTTTACTGTGCTTAAATTTTTTTTTATATACTGGTCATCTTTGATTACACGTGCATAAGTGACTGTCACATTTAGGCCACAAATACGGCCATTAGGTTACTGCGTTAAAAAAAAATCTTTTTTTTCATATACTGGTCATCTTTGATTACACGTGCATAGGTGACAGTCACATTTAGGCCACAAATACGGCCATTTGGTTACTGCGGTTTAAAAAAAACGTTTGTTCATATACTGGTCATCTTTGATTACACGTGCATAGGTGACAGTCACATTTAGGCCACAAATATGGCCATTTGGTTACTGCGGTTTAAAAAAAATGTTTGTTCATATACTGGTCATTTTTGATTAAACGTACATTGATTACAGTCACATTTAGGCCACAAATACGGCCATTAGGTTAATGCGGTTAAAAAAAACTTTTGTTCATATACTGGTCATCTTTGATTACACGTGCATCGGTGACTGTCATATTTAGGCCACAAATACCGCTGTCATATAGAGTTTTAAAGAAAAATAGAGTGCAATACCCTACATCAGGGTTTATATTGGCGGTTAATTATTTTTAACATACTTAACCACTTTTTACTTTGCTTTGTTAACGCTAACTATGAGGCAAACATCGAATAAGGGACGCGGTCATGGTCGTGGTGTTGGTGGAGCCTATAGTACAGGGAGAGGACGTGGCCGTTCTGCCACAGCTACACGTCCTACTGAACTTACTACCTCAGGTCCCAGTAGCCGCCAGAATCTACAGCGATATTTGGTAGGGCCTAATGCCATTCTAAGGATGGTAAGGCCTGAGCAAGTACAGGTGCTAGTCAATTGGGTGGCCGACAGTGGATCCAGCACATTCACATTATCTCCCACCCAGTCTTCAGCAGAAAGCGCACAGGTGGCGCCTGAAACCCATGCCCATCAGTCTGTCACATCACCCCCGTGCATATCGGGGAACCTGTCTGAGCCTCAAGTCATGCAGCAGTCTCTTATGCTGTTTGAAGACTCTGCTGGCAGGGTTTCCCAAGGGCATCCACCTAGCCCTTCCCCAGGGGTGGAAGACATACAGGGAGTGCAGAATTATTAGGCAAGTTGTATTTTTGAGGATTAATTTTATTATTGAACAACAACCATGTTCTCAATGAACCCAAAAAACTCATTAATATCAAAGCTGAATATTTTTGGAAGTAGTTTTTAGTTTGTTTTTAGTTTTAGCTATTTTAGGGGGATATCTGTGTGTGCAGGTGACTATTACTGTGCATAATTATTAGGCAACTTAACAAAAAACAAATATATACCCATTTCAATTATTTATTTTTACCAGTGAAACCAATATAACATCTCAACATTCACAAATATACATTTCTGACATTCAAAAACAAAACAAAAACAAATCAGTGACCAATATAGCCACCTTTCTTTGCAAGGACACTCAAAAGCCTGCCATCCATGGATTCTGTCAGTGTTTTGATCTGTTCACCATCAACATTGCGTGCAGCAGCAACCACAGCCTCCCAGACACTGTTCAGAGAGGTGTACTGTTTTCCCTCCTTGTAAATCTCACATTTGATGATGGACCACAGGTTCTCAATGGGGTTCAGATCAGGTGAACAAGGAGGCCAGGTCATTAGATTTTCTTCTTTTATACCCTTTCTTGCCAGCCACGCTGTGGAGTACTTGGACGCGTGTGATGGAGCATTGTCCTGCATGAAAATCATGTTTTTCTTGAAGGATGCAGACTTCTTCCTGTACCACTGCTTGAAGAAGGTGTCTTCCAGAAACTGGCAGTAGGACTGGGAGTTGAGCTTGACTCCATCCTCAACCCGAAAAGGCCCCACAAGCTCATCTTTGATGATACCAGCCCAAACCAGTACTCCACCTCCACCTTGCTGGCGTCTGAGTCAGACTGGAGCTCTCTGCCCTTTACCAATCCAGCCACGGGCCCATCCATCTGGCCCATCAAGACTCACTCTCATTTCATCAGTCCATAAAACCTTAGAAAAATCAGTCTTGAGATATTTCTTGGCCCAGTCTTGACGTTTCAGCTTGTGTGTCTTGTTCAGTGGTGGTCGTCTTTCAGCCTTTCTTACCTTGGCCATGTCTCTGAGTATTGCACACCTTGTGCTTTTGGGCATTCCAGTGATGTTGCAGCTCTGAAATATGGCCAAACTGGTGCCAAGTGGCATCTTGGCAGCTGCACGCTTGACTTTTCTCAGTTCATGGGCAGTTATTTTGCGCCTTGGTTTTTCCACACGCTTCTTGCGACCCTGTTGACTATTTTGAATGAAACGCTTGATTGTTCGATAATCACTTTTCAGAAGCTTTGCAATTTTAAGAGTGCTGCATCCCTCTGCAAGATATCTCACTATTTTTGACTTTTCTGAGCCTGTCAAGTCCTTCTTTTGACCCATTTTGCCAAAGGAAAGGAAGTTGCCTAATAATTATGCACACCTGATATAGGGTGTTGATGTCATTAGACCACACCCCTTCTCATTACAGAGATGCACATCACCTAATATGCTTAATTGGTAGTAGGCTTTCGAGCCTTTACAGCTTGGAGTAAGACAACATGCATAAAGAGGATGATGTGGTCAAAATACTCATTTGCCTAATAATTCTGTACAGGCTGTAGAATGCACTGACGCACAACCACTTATGTTTCCTGATGAGGACATTGGAATACCACCTCAGCACGTCTCTGATGATGACGAAACACAGGTGCCAACTGAGTCGTCTTTCTGCAGTGTGCAGGCCGAAAAGGAAGTCAGGGAGGAAGACTGGGTGGAAGACGATGCAGGGGACGATGAGGTCCTAGACCCCACATGTCATGCGACTGACTTTCAGAGTTCGGAGGAAGAGGCAGTGGTGAGACCGAGCCAACAGCGTAGCAAAAGCGGGAGCAGGGTGCAAAAGCAGAGCAGCCGCTGCCAAAACAGTTTGCCTGTTACTGGCCACCGTCAACAGGGACTGAGCACACCAAAGGCAGCTTCAAGGAGTTCCCTGGCATGGCACTTCTTCACACAATGTGCTGACGACAAGACCCGAGTGGTTTGCACACTGTGCCATCAGAGCCTGAAGCGAGGCATTAACGTTCTGAACCTTAGCACAACCTGCATGACCAGGCATCTACATGTGAGACACGGGCTGCAGTGGAGTAAGCACCTTCAAAACCAAGAAAGGGCTCAGGCCCCTCCTGTTCCCTCTTCTGCTGCTGCCTCGGCCTCTTCCTCCGCCTCTGGAGGAATGTTGGCACCTGCCGCCCAGCAAACAGAGGATGTGCCACCAACAACACCACCTCCGTCACCAAGCATCTCCACCATGTCACACGGAAGCGTCCATCTCACAAACCTTGGAGAGAAAGCGTAAATTCACACCTAGCCACCCTCGATCCCTGGCCCTGAATGCCAGCATTTCAAAACTACTGGCCTTTGAAATGCTGTCATTCAGGCTGGTGGAGACGGACAGCTTCAAACAGTTCATGTCGCTTGCTGTCCCACAGTACGTCGTTCCCAGCCGCGACTACTTCTCCAGGAGAGCCGTGCCCTCCCTGCACAACCAAGTATCAGATAAAATCAAGTGTGCACTGCGCAACGCCATCTGTGGCAAGGTCCACCTAACCACAGATACGTGGACCAGTAAGCACGGCCAGGGATGCTATATCTCCCTAACTGCACACTGGGTAAATGTATTGGCGAGTGGGCCCCAGGCGGAGAGCTGTTTGGCGCATGTCCTTCCGCCGCCAAGGATCGCAGGCCATCATTCTTTGCCTCCTGTTGCCTCCTCTTCCTACTCGGCTTCCTCCTCCTCTTCTACCACCTCCTCATCCGGTCAGCGACAGACCACCAACTTCAGCACAGCCAGGAGAAAACGTCAGCAGGCCGTTCTGAAACTGATGTGTTTGGGGGACAGGCCCCACACCACGCAGGCGTTGTGGCGGGGTATAGAACAACAGACCGACGAGTGGTTGCTGCCGGTGAGCCTCAAGCCCGGCCTGGTGGTGTGCGATAATGGGCGAAATCTCGTTGCAGCTCTGGGACTAGCCGGTTTGACGCACATCCCTTGCCTGGCGCATGTGCTGAATTTGGTGGTGCAGAAATTAATTCACAACTACACCGACATGTCAGAGCTGCTGCATAAAGTGCTGGCAGTCTGTGCGCGCTTCCGGCGTTCTCATCCTGCCGCCGCTCGGCTGCCTGCTCTACAGCGTAACTTCAACCTTCCCGCTCACCGCCTCATATGCGACGTGCCCACCAGGTGGAACTCCACCTTGCACATGCTGGAGAGACTGTGCGAGCAGAAGCAGGCCATAGTGGAGTTTCAGCTGCAGCACGCACGGGTCAGTCGCACTGCGGAACAGCACCACTTCACCACCAATGACTGGACCTCCATGCGAGACCTGTGTGCCCTGTTGCGCTGTTTCGAGTACTCCACCAACATGGCCAGTGGTGATGACACCGTTATCAGATTTACAATACCACTTCTATGTCTCCTTGAGAATACACTTAGGGCGATGATGGAAGAGGATGTGGCCCAGGACGAGGAGGAGGTAGAGGTGTCATCTCTAACACTTTCAGGCCAGTCTTTTAGAAGTGGCTCAGAAAGAGGATTTTTGCAACAGCAGAGGCCAGGTACAAATTTGGCCAGCCAGGGCCCACTACTGGAGGATGAGGAGGATGAGGAGGAGGATGGGGATGAAGCATGTTCACAGCGGGGTGGCATCCAACGCAGCTCGGGCCCATCACTGGTGCGTGGCTGGGGGGATATGGAGGACGCAGACGATACGGCTCCCACAGAGGACAGCTTTTCCTTACCTCTGGGCAGCCTGGCACACATAAGCGACTACATGCAGCAGTGCCTGCGCAATGACTGCAGAGTTGCCGACATTTTAACGTGTGCTGAATACTGGGTGGCCACTCTGCTGGATCCCTGTTACAAAGACAATGTGCCGTCCAGGACAGCTGGGTTCTGCCGATCGCTGGAGCCCAGCATGAGTGTGACGCTTATCATGTATGGGTCGTGTGAGCACCGGTAACCATGGCTCCTCACAGACAAAAGGAGGATGAGAGAGCCGCTGCTAAACCCTGCCAGTCCGGCTGCCCTCTGGCTTGGAGGAATCAGCACATGTCGCGGCAGGCTGTGTTACCGCAGTGTTCTTCTCCAGACTCGATGTGCCGATATGGAAATTGAGAGCAGACCAGTGTGGGCAGCGTGTGGAGCGCTGTGTGTCAATTGGTATCTGAGAGGTCTATTTTCCAGTATGGTTTATGTATGGAGGGCAGTGTCCAGAGATCACACAGAGGACTAAGGGTTACACTGTACTAGGGCTGAAACGATTAAAATCAATTGAATCGAGTAATTCGACACAAAAAACCTTTGTGGTCAAGTTCCCTTGCCATTTAAGATCGACTGTTCCTACTAATGTTTATGCGCTATTGTTCTAGTGCCCGTTAATCTAACGGGCTTAATGTGTAGTATATATATATATATATATATATATATATATACTTCAACAATTAGTTAAGTAAATTAATAAATAAATAAGAGGTTTAATAAATTAATGAAAAAATAGATAAATAAACTCATCGATTGATAAAAAAAAAAAATCGCCAAATAAATACATAAAGAAATTCAACAATAGAGAAATATCTAAATAATGTAATCAATAAATAATTACATAAATAAATTCATCAATAAATAAATACAAAAATAAATTCATCAATAAATAAATACATAAATAAATTCATCAATACAGAAATATATAAAAATACATCAATAAATAAATAAAAAAAAAAAATCATCCAGAAATAAAAAAATAAATTCATCCAGAAATATGTACAGAAGTAAAAAATCAACAATGTTTGCGAGGGAGAGCCAAGGAGAGGGATTGACAAGGGACCCTTCAGCGCCCTGAACCGACGGCAGGGGCCAAGAAGTCGCTGCCGATCCAGGACTCATTCATTTTGATAAATGTCAGTCTGTCCACGGAGTCTGTGTACAGACGGGACCGCTTGTCGGTGACCACCCCACCTGCCACGCTGAATGTCCGTTCAGACAGTATGCTGGAGTGGGGGTAAGAAAGTACTCCTGCGCATACTGAGCTAGCTCATGTCAGGTGTCCAGCCTGGCAACCTAGTACTCCATGGGGTGCTCATGCTGTCGGAAGCACCGATGGACACCATGTAGTCTGCCACCATGTGGGCCAGCCGCTGGTGGTGACTGCTGCTGCTACTAGATCGCACAGACTGGTAAAACAACCTCATCTCACCCATAAGATCACCTACTCGGCTGGAGCTTCTAGGGCCAGCCACCTGCTGGGTGAGATGAGCAGGAGGAACTGGAGCGTGAGGCTGAGGGTTTGCCTGCTCCAGCTGGAGGAGCAGACAGGCCCGCAAGTTTTGCATATGGGCATCCCTCCTGCTGGCTGGGATGAAATGCTCTAGTTTCCCCTTGTAGCGAGGGTCTAAAAGGGTGGCCAACTAAAAATCATCCCTCTCCTTAATTTTCTGGGGGTCCCTCTGGAGGCATCATTAGCTGCAAGTACTAGCTTCAAGTACTACATTAAGTACTAGTAAAGAGATATTGCAGGAGATAGTCAGGAGGTAGGCTGGAAGGTGGAAACAATACAAAAAAAAAAAGGTAAGATTTGTTTGATTTGTTTGATTTAAAGTTACAAATGTATTTTTTTATTTTTTTTATTTTTTTCTCCTCTTTAAAATGGCAGACTTGGTTCAGTGCAGGAATTGTTGTGCATTTATTTCATGTTCCACTCTTTGGAGATTCGGATGCTGTCAGATCTGTAGACAGTTCCCCTTACTGCAGCAGGAAATTGCATTTATGAAAGCTGAAATATTTAAATTATCTGTTAAACAAACTCCAGCTAGGACTGCTGCAATGCCACTGCCACAGAGGAGCCCCAGAAATGGCAGATGGGTTAATGTAGGTTCTGGAAGTCTTAGAGTGGTGGATAGAAGACATGTCCCACAGTCGGTGGTTCTCCATAATTCATTTGCAGCACTCTCAGAATGTAAGGACAACATGGATATGGACTCAAGCACAGAGGGTGAGAAACCATCGACTCCTATGTCTAATGTATGCAACAAAAAAGATAAAGTGAAGTCTCAAAGGATGCAGCTGTTGCTGGGTGATTCAATCATAAGAAGTGTGGAGCTTAAAGAAAATGGTTTTGTGAGATGTCTCCCTGGGGCTACTGCTAGAAGAGATAGAAGACGTATTATTAATATTGTTAAGCAAGCAAAGCAGGAAGGGGACGTGGATGTTCTTGTCCATCTAGGGACAAATGACCTGGCTTGCAATGAAGTGTCAGAGGTGAAAAAATCTTTTATCACACTTGGTAATGACGTACAGGATTTTGCATCCACCATTTCATTTTCTGAAGTTCTGCCTGTGCATAATGTTCAGAATGATAGGCAGAGGCGCATAAAGGAGTTCAACATATGGCTTGGTAAATGGTGTCAAGAGCAAGGATTTGGCTTTGTTTCTCATGATAGCTCTACTTGGAATAGAAAGGAACTGTACAAAAAAGATGGTTTGCATCTTTCTCTCAAAGGAACAAATGTACTTAGTGAACAACTCCAAGAATTTGCGAAAGAGTATTTAAACTAGGAAGAGGGGGCAAAAGAGTGAAAATAAAAGAGTCCAATTGCCCCCCGAAACAATGCCAGAACAGGTCAGAAGCACAGAGGTTAAGAAATGATAAGCTCAGAGTCCTTTCTACAAATGCTCGCAGTTTAGGTAAAAAAATCAATGAACTTGGGTCAATAATGGCATCTGAGAATGTAGATTTAGTGGCTGTTACGGAGACATGGTTTAATGAAAGAAATGACTGGGACATAACCATACCAGGGTACTCTTTATACAGAAGAGACAGAGAAGACAGGAAAAGAGGAGGAGTGGCCCTGTATGTGAAAGATAGCATTAAATCTAACCTAATGCAAGTTGGTGAGGCCAACATAGAGTCAGTTTGGGTTACGTTGCAGTTTGCTAACCATGCAGTAACTCGTGTAGGTGTGATATATAGACCACCTGGTCAAGTTAAAGAACTAGATGATCTACTAGTTGAAGAAATAGCTAAAATGACAATGAAAGGAGAAGTTATCATTATGGGAGATTTCAATCTTCCAGATATAAACTGGAAAACCAAAATAGCAAGTTCTACCAGGAGTACAGATATTCTAAATTCCCTACTGGGGTTATCTCTACAACAAGTGGTTGAGGAGCCAACCCGGAGGGAGGCCATTTTGGATTTGGTATTCACAAATGGAGATTCGGTATATGATGTCATTGTAGGCGAAACCTTGGGATCTAGTGATCACCAGTCAGTGTGGTTTAATATAAGAACTGTGAAAGAGTCCCACCACACAAAAACAAAAGTTTTAGATTTTAGAAAAACAGACTTTTCAAAAATGAAATTAGTCATAAATGAGTCCTTATCAGACTGGAACGGATTACATGGAGTCCAGGAGAAATGGGACTACTTAAAAGGTGCATTATTGAAGGCAACAGAAAATTGCATTAGACTTGTCAGTAAAAGCAAAAAAAGGAGGAGACCAATGTGGTACTCAGCAGAAGTGGCCCAAATCATTAAAAATAAAAAAGCTAGCATTTTGTAATTATAAAAAAAACCAGAGCAATGAAGATAAGGAAATCTACAAGATTAGGCAGAGAGAGGCCAAGCAAGTTATAAGAACTTCTAAAGCGCAGGCAGAAGAAAAACTAGCTCAGTCTATGAAAAAAGGGGATAAGACATTCTTCAGATATATAAATGAATAAAGGAAATTAAAACAAGGAATAACTAAATTAAAAACAAAGGACGGAAGGTATGTAGAAGAGAATAAAGGGCTAGCCGACTGCCTTAATGAATACTTCTGTTCAGTTTTTACAAAAGAAAAAGGAGAAGGACCTCCACTAGAAAGAATGACTATTAAATCGTTTGATGCATGTATCTTTACAGAGGAAGATGTTCTAAGTTTGCTGTCTAAGGTGAAGACAGATAAGTCACAGGGGCCTGATGAGATACACCCAAAATTATTAAAAGAGCTTAGTGGTGAGCTGGCAAAACCGTTAACAGATTTATTTAACCAATCATTAGTAACAGGAGTCGTCCTGGAAGATTGGAAATTGGCAAATGTCGTGCCCATTCACAAGAAAGGTAGTAGGGAGGAATCGAGCAACTATAGACCAGTGAGTCTGACATCAATAGTAGGCAAATTAATGGAAACCCTATTAAAGGATAGGATTGTGGAACATCTAAAATCCCATGGATTGCAAGATGAAAAACAACATGGGTTTACTTCAGGGAGATCATGTCAAACAAATCTTATAGATTTTTTTGACTGGGTGAATAAAAAAATAGACGGTGGAGGTGCAGTAGACATCGCATATCTAGATTTTAGTAAGGCTTTTGACACTGTCCCACATAGAAGACTTATCAATAAACTGCAGTCATTGAGCATGGACTCCCATATTGTTGAGTGGATTAGGCAGTGGCTGAGTGACAGACAACAGAGGGTTGTAGTCAATGGAGAACATTCAAAACAAGGTAATGTTACCAGTGGGGTTCCACAGGGATCTGTACTGGGACCGATTTTGTTTAATATCTTCATAAGTGATATTGCAAAAGGCCTCGCTGGTAAGGTTTGTCTTTTTGCTGATGACACAAAGATATGTAACAGGGTTGATGTTCCTGGAGGGAAACGCCAAATGGAAAAGGATTTAGGAAAACTAGAAGAATGGTCAGAACTCTGGAAACTGAAATTTAATGTGGATAAGTGCAAGATAATGCACCTGGGGCGTAAAAACCCAAGGGCAGAATATAGAATATTTGACACAGTCCTGACCTCAGTATCTGAGGAAAGGGATTTAGGAGTAATTATTTCAGAAGACTTAAAGGTGGGAAGACAATGTAATAGAGCAGCACGAAATGCCAGCAGAATGCTTGGATGTATAGGGAGAGGTATAAGCAGTAAAAAGAGTGAAGTGCTTATGCCGCTGTACAGAACACTGGTGAGACCTCACTTGGAGTATTGTGCGCAGTACTGGAGGCCATATCTCCAGAAGGATATACATACTCTAGAGAGAGTTCAGAGAAGAGCTACTAAACTAGTACATGGATTGCAGGATAAAACTTACCAGGAAAGGTTAAAGGACCTTAATATGTATAGCTTGGAAGAAAGAAGAGACAGAGGGGATATGATAGAAACTTTTAAATACATAAAGGGAATCAACTCGGTAAAGGAAGAGAGCATATTTAAAAGAAGAAAAACTACCACAAGAGGACACAGTTTTAAATTAGAGGGGCAAAGGTTTAAAAGTAATATAAGGAAGTATTACTTTACTGAGAGAGTAGTGGATGCATGGAATAGCCTTCCTGCAGAAGTGGTAGCTGCAAATACAGTGAAGGGGTTTAAGCATGCATGGGATAGGCATAAGGCCATCCTTCATATAAGATAGGGCCGGGGGCTATCCATAGTATTCAGTATATTGGGCAGACTAGATGGGCCAAATGGTTCTTATCTGCCGACACATTCTATGTTTCTATGTTTCTATGTGGGCAGCCATGGGGAAGAGGGCAGCCCGATGTGACTCTTCTTGGCTGCCTGGGACCATGACATCTTGGTCCTCCTGCTGCTGGGATTCGCCCCACCCCCGGACTAATGGTGCCCCAGCACCGGCTCTCCCTCCTGACCAGGCCCATACTCTTGTACGTCAGCAAACTCCTCAACAAATTCTTCCTCCTCCTCGTCCTGGGCCTGTTCTTTGTGGAGCAGTGTTGCCTTTTCTTGCTCCACCAAGGCACTCTCCCCAGCATCAAGGAGGCATTCTAGTGTCCTGTCCAGCAGAAACACTATGGGAAGCACGATATTGAGGCTGTCATGCTCCCCGCTGACCATCTTGGTTGCCTGGGGCCAACATTTGGAAGACCTGGTGTATCTGCCCCCACACCGCATTGGTGATATAGGGGAGTGGGTGTGATGGCCCGGAAGTGCCGTGGTCGAGCAGCAACTCTTTCACTGCCTGCTCCCACAACCTCTCCAGCATGTGGAGGGTGGAGTACGAAAACGTCACACTGTCCGCAATCAGCCTGTGAGGTGGCAGGCTGTTGTCATGCTACAGTTTGGACAGGGACGCGGTGGTGGTTGGGGAGAGGCGAAAGTGGCTGACATTCCTCCGTACCATTTTCACAATGTCGCTCAACCTTGGTTATGTGCGTAGGAACTTCTGTACCACAAGGTTGAGGACATGTGCCATGCAAGGCACGTTTGTTAGACTGCCAGCATGGAGGGTGTAGCTGGCCAGCTAGGACATGTCCTAGGTTGCTAGTATAGCTTATATGTGTATACAGCTAGACCTTCCAATAACCTAAATACAGTTCCTATGTTTACGTGTTAAAGACAAAAGCAGAGTTATTTACTGTGACATCATGTTTTGGATGTCAAATAACTGTTATATTTTGTGTTCACAGAAACAGAAATAAGCATATAATATGCCTTTAAGATTAATTTTATAGTGTAAAGTAAGCTCAGTGACACAGCAGAAACAAAATAATGTATAGTGTTAATCTGTTGTTTCTGGGCAGAAGTCTAGACCAATAACAACCGGCTTCTCACACAGCAAGAGTTTTCACCAATCACAGCCAGCCTCACACACAGCCTGTCTGGGAATTCCCCAGCTCCTGCTGCTAGAATCATTATTCACCAGAGACAGGAGCTGAAGAGACATTCACTCCACTGCGAGCTGTGTTTTTATGGAAGCAGGAGAGGCCAAAAGAGGTATTTAAAACAGTTATATAATGTTCCTGTTGTTAGTATTGTGATTGGAACTGTATATTGAACAAGTTATATGTGTGTTTACTTACAGTTCCACCAATTGCAAACTACAAATTGCAAGCTACAGTTGCAAACTGTGAACTACTTAACAAACCATACAAATTGCAACAATACCAGATCATACTCAACCAATCTGCAAATAGTTACTGCTAACTGCAAACTGAAACCAAGTTTAGCCAGTAGAACTGTTAAATCTCAGATACACCTCTCAGAGAGATCATAAAGTGCTTAAATGACTTAAAGTGACAGTACAGATACTGAAGACAGAAATATATCCGCCATTTTATGTTGAATGACAAGATTGAACAGTTAAACCACCATCTTATGCATACTGCCATTTTGTGATATCTTTTCAACACGTGTTATATATGAAGAAAAGTTGAAGTTAATAAAGAAGTTATTTGAAGCATTTGGTGTGCTCTTTAAACCTACTGTTTCCATAGAACTGTTCTAGAGGAATTAGAGAGTAATTGACAGTCTGGTTAGACTAAAAGTCAGAGATACCAAAATTCTTCTAATGCCAAAGCGCAAAATGCACTTCATAGTGCTGCGACTGCCACAGAGGACGGCGAGGAGGTTGCTGCCGTTGTCACAGACAACTATACCTGCCTGGAGCCTTCGGGGTATCAGCCACTTGTGCACCTGAGCCCGGAGGGTGGTCAGAACATCAGGTCCAGTGTGTCTCCGTTCCCCTAAGCTCACAAGCTGGAGCACGGCCTGGCAGCGGACTTGCCCCACACTTGTGTATCTATGGGGACACTTGCTGGGGGGCTCAGCAGCGGTGAAGACAGTGGCTTGAGGGAGAGTAGCAGATCTCCCCTGGACACCCCGGGGCAGCACCACAAACTGAGATGCCGCCATATCTGATGATCCCTTCCCGGCGCCTCGGAGGGACACCCAATGGGTTGTAAAGCTGATGTATCATCTCTGCCCATGTCTGCTGGTCCAGGCATCCATTGCCAGATGCATCCTGCCACTGACAGCGTGATCGAGCGACAGGGAAACATTCTGCACAATATGCTGGTGTAGGGCAGGGACGCCGGTCCTGGCAAAGAAATGGCGGCTGGCGACATGCAATCTGGGTTGGGCCTGCTGTTGGGCGATAACCCTTGCCAGGAGCCCATTGAGTGAACGCATGCATCGGTCCCCGGGGGAGTAGGCCGCGGTGCGTTTAAATGCGTCGGCAACCGACGGCTGGCGCTGAACGGCAGAGGAGGCAATAGAGGAGGGTGCAGAGGAGGCAGAGGAGGCAGAGGTCTAGCTGCCGGTACCAGTACCTCTAAAAGAGGGAGTGCGGGAGTGTGAATGCATTGTTGGAAGGGGGTGGGGTGGCTGCTGGACAGTGGCAGGAGCTGCTGTCCCCTGCACACTGCTGCTAGCGCTGCTGGGACCACCCTGCATCTGATCCCACTCCCACCAGCGGTTGACTCTCAGGTGCTGGGTAAGGGCAGTGGTACCCAGACGAGCAACAGATCTCCCTCTCCTCACCCTGGCATGGCACAGCTGACAGATGGCAATTGTCTGATCATCTGCTGCCAGGGTGAAGTAAGCCCAAACAGGTGACTTACGCACCGACCTCCTGTCAGATGCGGTGGTGCTGGTTTGCGCCTGTTCAGGCTTGGTGCGCACAGATGGAGCCGACACCTGCTGCTGCTGCTGCCGTCTCCTGCTGCCATTACCAGTTGAGCTCCTGCCACTGGGCTCCCTGGTTACCTGGCGCACCGTTTGCCTTGGGTGCCTACCTTCCTCATCAGTGCTGTTGTCACCTGACAAGGGAGGTGGCACCCATTCTAAGTCACCCTCCTCTTTATCCCCTGTAATGTCAGACCCAAGGTCGACCAGTGGTTGACTGAGGGGAACAGCAGATGTGGAGCACCTGACCTGGCTCCACTGTCCCCTCGCTGACGCCTGGGTCTGACTAGGTGCGGGGGTTCTGTGGCTGAAGTCACCCGCACCAGTTGGAAGGGATGTCACTGGGGTACTGACAGGTGGGAGCCCCTCCTTCTAATCCATCCCTTCCAAAAGCATCCGGACCAAACTCTAGCTAACTCTCCTGCATTACCACCCCCAAGATGTCCCTCTCACTGTCGCTGTCAAACAGCATCAGGGACGCGTCTTGGGGGCTGGTCCTGTAGGAGGCAGAGAGCTGCTGCTGCTCAGAGCCGGGGCAGAGGACTCCATGCCACTGGATTGTGTCACGAATGACATAAGTGCCTCAGCGTTATGAGATGAAATGGGGCGGCTGCCACGCCCAAAAGAAATCACAGTTAAGGCGGACACCCCTGTCACCTGCACCCACCCCTCCATGGATAAAGGAGTGGTCCCATGCTGGCAACGGTCCAGCACTGGAACCAACTTCCCTACCATGACCACAGCTGCCGGGACGACCACGTCCACTCATGATTTTTTGCAAATCTGACCAGTGTCACTTTAAGTGGTGATAACTTTAAAATGCTTTGACTTATCCAGGCCATTCTGAGATTGTTTTTTCATCACATATTGTACTTCATGACACTGGTAAAATGGAGTAAAAAAAAATCGTTTTTATTTATAAAAAATACCAAATTTGCCAATAATTTGGAAAAATTTGCAAATTTCCAAGTTTCAATTTCTCTACTTCTATTATACATAGTAATACCTACAAAAATAGTTATTACTTTACATTCCCTATATGTCTACTTCATGGTAGGATCATTTTGGGAATGACATTTTAATTTTGGGGGACGTTACAAAGCTTAGAAGTTTAGAAGTAAATCTTGAAATTTCTAAGAAATTTTCAAAAATAAGGACCAGTTCAGGTCTGATGTCACTTTGTGAGGCTTACATAATAGAAACCACCCAAAAATGACCCCATTCTAGAAACTACACCCCTCAAGGTATTCAAAGCTGATTTTACAAACGTTGTTAACCCTTTAGGTGTTCCACAAGAATTAATGAAAAATAGATACAATTTCAAAATTTCACTTTTTTGGCAGATTTTCCATTTTAATATTTTTTTTACAGTTACAAAGCAAGGGTTAACAGCCAAACAAAACTCTATATTTATGGCCCCGATTCTGTAGTTTGCAGAAACACCCCATATGTGGCCGTAAACTACTGTACGGGCACACAGTAGCGCGTAGAGGGAAAGGTGCAACATATGTTTTTTGGAAGGCAGATTTTGCTGGACTGGTTTATTTACACCATGTCCCATTTGAAGCCCCCCTGATGCACCCCTAGAGTAGAAATGCCATAAAAGTGACCACATATAAGAAACTACACCCCTCAAGGTATTCAAAACTGATGTTACAAACTTTGTTAACCCTTTAGGTGTTGCACAAGAGTTATTTGCAAATGGAGATGAAATTAAAGAATTTAGATTTTTTGGCAAATTTTCCATTTTAATATTTTTTTTCCAGTAACAAAGCAAGGGTTAACAGCCAAACAAAATGCTATATTTAGTGCCCCGATTCTGTAGTTTGCAGAAACACCCCATATGTGGCCGTAAACTACTGTACGGGCACACAGTAGGGCGTAGAGGGAAAGGTGCGCCGTATGGTTTTTGGAAGGCAGATTTTGCTGGACTGGTTTATTTACACCATGTCCCATTTGAAGCCCCCCTGATGCACCCCTAGAGTAGAAACTTCATAAAAGTGACCCCATCTAGAAAACTACACCCCTCAAGGTATTCAAAACTAATTTTACAAACTTTGTTAACCCTTTAGGTGTTGCACAAGAGTTATTGGCAAATGGAGATGAAATTTGAGAATTTAGATTTTTGGGCAAATTTTCCATTTTAATCAATTTTTTCTAGTAACAAAGCAAGGGTTAACAGCCAAAAAAAATGCTATATTTATTGCCTCGATTCTGTAGTTTGCAGAAACACCCCATATGTGGCCGTAAACTACTGTACGGGCACACGGTAGGGTGTAGAGGGAAAGGTGTGCCGTGTGGTTTTTGGAAGGCAGATTTTGCTGGACGGTTTATTTACACCATGTTTCATTTGAAGCCCCCCTGATACACCCCTAGAGTACAACCTCCATAAATGTGACCCCATTTTGGAAACTACGGGATAAGGTGGAAGTTTTGTTGGGACTATTTTTAGGGTACATATAATTTTTGGTTTATCTATATTGCATTTTTGTGAGGCATGGTTACCAAAAATAGAAATTCTGAAATTTCATCTCCATTTGCCATAAACTGTTGAGGAACACCTTAAAGGGTTAATAAAGTTTGTAAAATCAGTTTTGAATACCTTGAGGGGTGTAATTTTTTAGATGGGGTCGCTTTTATGGAGTTTCTACTCTAGGGGTGCATCAGGGGGGCTTCAAATGGAACATTGTGCCAAAAAAAAGGCCATCAAATCTGCCTTCCAGAAACCATACTTCGTTCCTTTCCTTCTGCGCCCTGCCGTTTGGTCATACAGCAGTTTACGACCACATATGTGGTGTTTCTGTAAATAGAGATGGCCCGAACTATCCGACGGCGAACAGTTCCCGGCGAACATAGCTTGTTCGCGTTCGCCTCTGCCGGGCGAACACATGCGATGTTCGGTCCGCCCCCTATACATCATCATTGAGCAAACTTTGACCCTGTACCTCACAGTCAGCAGACACATTCCAGCCAATCAGCAGCATACCCTCCCTCCCAGACCCTCCCACCTCCTGCACAGCATCCATTTTAGATTCATTCTGAAGCTGCAGTCTTAGTGAGAGGAGGGAGACTGTAACTGCTGCTGATTTAATTGGGAAATCGATAGCTAGGCTAGTGAATTCAGTGTCCACTCCAGTCCTGAAAGACTCATCTGATCTCTGCTGTAAGGACAGCGTCCTGACAGCACCCCAAAAAGCCCTTTTTAGGGCTGCAACATTAGTCTGCTTTTTTTTTTTCCTTTATATACATATTGCAGTTGCCTGGCCTGCCTGTGTGTGAGGAGCTGCAGGCCCACAGACTGTAGTGTGCCCACTGCCAGTGCTCACCCCTGTCATTCTGTGTGGCACAGGACTTTGCTTAAAAAAAGGCACTTAATTTTTACACTTTAATCTAAGGTTAGTTGCCTGCCAGTGTGTGTCAGGCTGACTTCCACTGACTGTAGTGTGCCCACTGCCAGTGCCCACCACTCATACCGGCTGGCACAGGACTTTGCATAAAAAAGGCATTTAATTTTTACACTTTAGTGTAATTTCAGCTGCTTGCCTGCTGCTAGTGTGTGTCAGGCCGACTTCAACTGACTGTAGTGTGCCCACTGCCAGTGCCCACCCCTGTCATCCCGTGTGGCACAGGACTTTGCTTAAAAAAAAGGCACTTCATTTTTACACTTTAATCTAAGGTTAGTTGCCTGCCAGTGTGTGTCAGGCCGACTTCAACTGACTGTAGTGTGCCCACTGCCAGTGCCCACCCCTGTCATCCCGAGTGGCACAGGACTTTGCTTAAAAAAGGCATTTAATTTTTACACTTTAGTGTAATTTCAGCTGCTTGCCTGCTGCTAGTGTGTGTCAGGCCGACTTCAACTGACTGTAGTGTGCCCACTGCCAGTGCCAACCACTGATACCGGGTGGCACAGTAGCTTGCCGATAAATAAGGCATTTAATTTTTAGACAGTAGTCTAAATTCAGTTGCTTGCCTGCTGCCAGTGTGTGTCAGGCCCGCTTCCACTGACTGTAGTGTGCCCACTGCCAGTGCCAACCACTGATACCGGGTGGCACAGTAGCTTGCCGATAAATAAGGCATTTAATTTTTAGACAGTAGTCTAAATTCAGTTGCTTGCCTGCTGCCAGTGTGTGTCAGGCCCTCTTCCACTGACTGTAGTGTGCCCACTGCCAGTGCCAACCACTCATACCGGGTGGCACAGTAGCTTGCCGATAAATAAGGCATTTAATTTTTACACTTTAGTGTAATTTCAGTTGCTTGCCTGCTGCCAGTGTGTGTCAGGCCCGCTTCTACTGACTGTAGTGTGCCCACTGCCAGTGCCAACCACTGATACCATCTCCCCGTTCGAAAAATCTATTCAATAAATGGCACCCAGATTGGGGACGTTAGAGGGATTAAACTGATGAGAATAGTACTACAGAAAATACCACTCATATCGGGTGTGACAGTAAATTGCACGGCGCAGACGCAGTCACCGTGGATTAAAACAGAGTGGAGGGAGCCAGCGTTTTTTTAACCATCTCCCCGTCCGAAAAATCTGTTTAATAAATGGCCCCCAGATTGGGGAGTCGGGGACGTTAGAGGGATTAAACTGATGAGAATAGTACTACAGAAAATACCACTCATATCGGGTGTGACAGTAAATTGCACGGCGCAGACGCAGTCACCGTGGATAAAAACAAAGGGGAGGGAGCCAGCGTTTTTTTAACCATCTCCCCGTTCGAAAAATCAATTCAATTGACCTTTCGGGGACCCTTGGTGTTGTACGTGGCTGGGTGGAGGAAGAAACCTTCAATGACATCACCGGGACGTGGCTAGCTTGGTATCCAACCTTGTGCAAATGGGGAGTTTGCGGTTGTGCAAATGAACTGTTTGCGGTGCATTAAAAGGGGAGTTTGGTCTGTCAATGTCTGTGATGCGGGCGTAACCCTTACACTACCTGATCGATACAACATCATACCTGATCGTATACACACACTGGATGTTTTAAAGCACGTTATTCCAAACAATTTAGGAATGTTAGTTGATTTATGCCCTTTATGGATTAAAACCCGACTCTGCGTCCACTACGTAATTTTCCATGGGAGTTTTGCCATAGATCCCCCTCCGGCATGCCACAGTCCAGGTGTTAGACCCCTTGAAACAACTTTCTCATCACTATTGTGGCCAGAAAGAGTCCCTGTGGGTTTTAAAATTCGCCTGTCTATTGAAGTCTATGGCGGTTCGCCCGGTTCGCCAGTTCGCGAACATTTGCGGAAGTTCTCGTTCGCTGTTCGCGAACTGAAAATTTTATGTTCGCGACATCACTATGACTGTAAACTGCAAGTTTTCTTTGGCTGTTAACCCTTGCTTTGTTATTGGAAAAAAACGGATTAAAATGACAAATTTGTCCAAAAATTGCAAATTTGGCACAGATTATTTTTATTTTTTTACCGTGTTCATCTGAGGGGTTAGGTCATGGGGTATTTTTATAGAGCAGATTATTACGGACACGGCGATACCTAATATGTCTACTTTTTTAAATTTATTTATGTTTTATACTATATTATCTTTTTATAAACCAAAAAAATATTTTTGTATCTCCATAGTCTGTCATTTTATTAATTTTTTCAGCCGATTATCTTAAGTAGGGGCTCATTTTTTGCGGGATGAGAGGACTGCTTTATTGCCACTATTTTGGGGGTGCATATGACTTTTTATCGCTTGCTATTACAATTTTTGTGATGTAAGGTGACAAAAAAATAAAAACAATTTCACTGTTTTTATTTTATTTTTTTGACCGTGTTCATCTGAGGGGTTAGGTCATGGGGTATTTTTATAGAGCAGATTCTTACGGGCGCGGTGATACCTAATATGTCTACTTTTTAATTTATTTTAGTTTTACAAAATAATATATATATATTTTTTTTGTTTTAGTGTCTCAAGTCTGAGAACCATAGTTTTTTATCTGATTGTCAGTGGCTAAATTGTGATATAAATTTAGTACTCCATGGAAGTGTGGTACTCCCTGAAGCAACCAATAATGCAGAGGCCCAGATAATCGGGGCACGTATCATACTGAGTAGTGGTGTTCCTCCGTATCCCCCTCTTGTGACACACTCTGCCCTTTTTTGGGGTCCGTCCCTTCTTTCCAATATGGGGGACCACACTTGGAAAGTGTTGGCCAGGGACCATCCGGACGCCTCCAGTTCCCGAGGTACTCCGGCCTGCTCTTTCCCGGTCAGAAAAGATCAGGGCCTTGAGGACTGCCTTATAGAACTGAAGAAATGTCCCTGTGTTGCCAGCGCTCCGGGACAGCACAAAATAGTTGTACAAGGCAACCTGTACGAAGTAGACCGCAACTTTTTTGTACCATGCCCGGGTTTTGCGCATGGCATTATATGGCTAAAGGACTTGATCAGAGAGATCAACTCCTCCCATATATCGATTATAGTCAAAGATACAATTGGGCTTAAGGACCGTTGCTGTGGTACCTCGCACAGGGACAGGGGTGATGCCGTTACCATGAATTGTGTACAGTACAAGGACATCCCTCTTGTCCTTATATCTGACCAGCAACAAGTTTCCACTGGTAAGGGCACGGGTCGCACCCCTGGGGATAGGTACCTGGAGGGGGTGAGTAGAGAAGCCACGTTTATTTTTCGCCAAGGTCCCAGAAGCGGACGTGGATCTGGCAGCGAGGGACTGGAACAAGGGGATACTAGTATAAAAGTTATCCACGTACAGGTGGTAACCCTTATCTAGCAGTGGGTGCATAAGGTCCCACACAAGTTTCCCGCTAACACCCAGAGTGGGGGGACATTCTGGGGGTTGAATATGGGAATCTCGCCCCTCGTACACACAAAACTTGTAAGTGTACCCTGAGGTACTCTCACAAAGTTTGTACAGCTTCACGCCATACCTCGTCAGCTTAGAGGGAACATACTGGCGGAAAAGGAGTCTCCCCTTGAAAGCAATGAGAGACTCATCAACCGTGACCTCCCTTCCAGGTACATAGGCCTGTACAAATTTGGCCCCAAAGTGATCGATGACCGGCCTGATTTTGTACAGGCGGTCATATGCAGGATCACCTTGGGGGGACATGCTGCATTATCTGAATAATGCAGGCATTTCTGGATGGCCCGAAACCGGGAGCGTCATGGCCGTACTGTAAAGTGGGGTCTGGTAGAGGACGTCCCCACTCCAGTAATGCTTGACACTAGGTTTCTTGACTAGGCCCATGTGCAGCACGAGGCCCCAAAATGTCCTCATCTCGGCTGCACTGACCGGCGTCCAGCCACCGGGCCTAGCCAAAAAGGAGCCCGGGTGTTGAGCAACAAACTGTTGGGTGTACAGGTTTGTTTGCTCCACTATTAGATTTACAAAGTGGTCACTGAAAAAAAGACTAAAGTAGTCATATACAGTGAAGCCCACTGTGGAAATCTGGATTCCTGGTTGGCCTACAAAATCAGGAATCACGAGCTCAAAACGCTCTGGGGTATACCAGACAAGTTCACCGGCAGGGGAGGGGGCTCCGGTGGACTTAACTGGTGGGCCAGAAAACTAGTACGAGCCCCAGAGCTGCTCGTACTAGCGTGGGCCACAGGGTCCCTAGCATGGTGGTCCCCTTGCTCCGCCTGGCAGCGTCTCCGCCGCCTTGGGGGCTCATCATCATCGCTAGATGATGAGGAAGACGCGGATGACAAAAGGAAAGTGGGGTCATCCTCATCCCCACTGGGACTCTTGGAGTCGGAGGCAAGCTGGGCGTATGCCTCCTCGGCCGAGAACATCCGGTGGGCCATAGGGGAGTATGTGTGTGTGCGTGTGCGTGCGTGCGTGCGTGAGAAACTTTATTTGGTGTGCGTGTGTGTGGGGGCACGGGTGTTCGTGAAATTACCCTAAACTTAACAGACAAAAAAAAAAAAAAATAACAAAAAAAAGGGCAACAAAATTGAAAAAAATATAATAAAATAATTCAAAATCGCTGATTAGCCATCCGAATTTGATCAGCGGTGGGGTGTGCAATGCGCTAACAGTGGCCGGATGCTAAGAGTGCCGGCCACAGTCAGCGTACGCAAAAAAAAACCTGCTTGCACCCCAAAAAAAGTTGTGGGGGGAGGGGGTTAGGGGGGCAAGCTGCAGCACCCCTGGGGGGTCTAGGGCCACACAGCTGTGCTGTGGACCCTAGACACCCGATTTAGGGTGATGTAATCAGAAACCTTTAGTTTTTTTTCTTCCACTAACTTTCCCTGAATATCCCTGCCTAACCTAACCTTTCCCTAACCTTTCCCTAAATACCTGGGTGCACAGATGGGGGTGCTGGGGCAAAGATAGGGTGCTGGCTAACGATCCCTGGATCCTGAGCTCTGAACAGATGGGGGTGCTGGCTGGAGATCCGAGGCAGCGCTCCTCTCTCCTCGGCTCCCGGACACAAAAGGAGGAGGAGCGCTGCGATAATTTGAATGGCCCGCCCACCCCTGCAACCAATGAGAGCCGATCCTGAGAGGTGATGTCACCATCACCTCTCAGGATCGCAGGATGGTGATTGGTGGTGTATTATCACACCACCGATCACCATCCTGTTCCGGGTTATCTGGTCCCCAGAGACCCGAATAGCCCGGAAACGCAGCAAACCGCAGGTCTGAATTGCCCTGCGGTTTGCTGCGATCACCTACACGGGGAGGGGGGGACCCCCCGGCGCATTGTCCCCAGGTGCCTGCTCAATGATTTGAGCAGGCACTGGGTTCCGATCACCACCCGCCGAGCGGCGGTGATCGGAAATACATAGGACGCCCTGTGTCCTTAAGTACTGGGACATCAGGGCATACCTGTACGCCCTATGTCCGGAACAGGTTAATACGGTTGGAAAAAGACATAAGTCCATCAAGTTCAATCTATCCCTTATAGGTGGGGACGCGAATCCCAGAAGGAAGTGAGACTTAGATTTCTAAACGTTTTCATAAGCATTAATGTTGTTTACTTTTCAGAATTCATCTAAACACTTTTTAAAACTGTCCACTGTTCCTGCTGTGACCACGTCCTGGGGAAGTCTATTCCACAGATTTACAGTTCTTACAGTAAAGAAGCTTTGACGTTTCCAGAGATTGAACTTTTTCTTATCCAGTCGGAGGCAGTGCTCCCTTGTCTTTTGATGGCATTTTACATGGAACAGTTTTTCACCGTATTTTTTTAGTGCATGCACATAATACATAAAATACAGTAATATTAACACTCTCAATGCTTTGCAGTATATTTAAGGACACTGCAAATGAAATATAAGAAATATTGCTGAAGGCATGACAGATGATTAGTGATTCAAATGGATTCAGCAAGCTTTAACTTGTACAGTGTTCTACTCAGATTGATGTAGCAGATTGCAAGTGGGAGCCAGGTGAAGGAGGGCATTATCATCATCAGGGGGCGAGGGTGGCAGCATGCCCGTGAGACAGCAGGGTGGAAGTGTGCCCATGAGACAGCAGGGTGGAAACAGTGGAATATCTGCAGCCAAACATAGGAGGTGAACACTTTCTGCTATTTGGGAAACTACCTGTGAGAAACACACTAGCAATGCACGAGTTCATAAAAGCAGCGTGTCAGGATCACTGACTTAGATTCAGAATGGGATCCTGCAGGGTAATGCTGGAACTCCCTCTGTCAGCTCTCCGTCATCCAAAACGAATCAGTCTTTTCTGCCACCACTCGTCATATCAGGCTGATAAGACACATTAAATAACGCCCAAGTCCACTCTACAACTCACTATGCGGGCTAACATTCACAGTTTAATATATCAATATAGTTAACACTTCTAATGTCATGGAATTGTTAGAACACAACAAGGCTATTATTAAAGTGAAGTATTAATATAAAAAAGGACAGTGCATACAAACAATGGGGTTATAGAAAACACAACAGTAAATATAAAGACATACACATTTAATGTGAAATTACAGTTTGGAAAATAAAGGGATAAAAACAGAACTTAATACATTATGTGACAGATAAGTCTGGTTGCCTGGAGAAGTAGAAATATCGGTCAGTCCATCAAGCTAGCGATACCCAAAGAAATTACAAATCCCCCCCAGCTTGTGATGCAAGAGGAGGCCAGTGAGTATGGTAATAACCTTTTACGACCCAGTCTTTATGGCATCTTCTGCACACCAGGTCTGACTCAAAATCTCTTTTCGGGTAAACATCCTAGCAACTTTGTATTTCCATCCACTCCATCCTAATTGCGTACCAAACATGGCCAAGGCAATGGGAAGATGGCTGGAGTTATTCAATTGCTCACAGTTACTGAGCTGGGTTTGATTTGACATTGATACCATACAATCATATACATGGCCTGAGTTCTCAGGAGGAACTTCCAGTTTGGCGGCATGTTACACTGTATGACTTAAGCTGGATTGCTGTACGTTCATGATGTATATGGCGCAGATCATGTAATATTCTCAGGCTCAAAGCACTATTCCTCACAATATATGCATGGAAAATACACTGTGCATGCGCTGTAAGGAATATATCTATGTATGTAAGAACAAACACCAGAGGAATGGTCAAAAATCTGGCAACTAAAATTTAATGTGGATAAGTGCAAGATAATGCACCTGGGGCATAAAAACCCAAGAGCAGAATATAAAATCAGTGATACAGTCCTAACCTCAGTATCTGAGGAAAGGGATTTAGGGGTCATTATTTCAGAAGACTTAAAGGTAGGCAGACAATGTCATAGAGCAGCAGGAAATGCTAGCAGAATGCTTGGGTGTATAGGGAGAGGAATTACCAGTAGAAAGAGGGAGGTGCTCATGCCGCTCTACAGAGCACTAGTGAG
The DNA here is from genome assembly GCF_905171765.1 of Bufo bufo. Lineage (NCBI taxonomy): Eukaryota > Metazoa > Chordata > Amphibia > Anura > Bufonidae > Bufo > Bufo bufo. Next base: position 623,923,243 of record NC_053390.1, read on the forward strand.
ACCTCATTTGGAGTATTGTGCTCAGTACTGGAGACCATATCTCCAGAAGGATATTGATACTTTGGAGAGAGTTCAGAGAAGAGCTACTAAACTAGTACATGGATTGCAGGACAAAACTTACCAGGAAAGATTAAAGGACCTTAACATTTATAGCTTGGAAGAAAGACGAGACAGAGGGGATATGATAGAAACATTTAAATACATAAAGGGAATCAACAAGGTAAAAGAGGAGAAAATATTTAAAAGAAGAAACACTGCTACAAGAGGACATAGTTTTAAATTAGAGGGGCAAAGGTTTAAAAGTAATATCAGGAAGTATTACTTTACTGAGAGAGTAGTGGATGCATGGAATAGCCTTCCTGCAGAAGTGGTAGCTGCAAATACAGTGAAGGAGTTTAAGCATGCATGGGATAGGCATAAGGCCATCCTTCATATAAGATAGGGCCAGGGGCTATCCATAGAATTCAGTATATTGGGCAGACTAGATGGGCCGAATGGTTCTTATCTGCCGACACATTCTATGTTTCTATATGTGTAATTTTTTTGGTAAATAAATTCCATTAATCCATTCACAATGTCATGCTCTTCCAGAGGTTTTTGTAAGATTATTGGGCAGTTTCTCTGCCTACAAGATATTATCACAGATGCTTAGTTTACTTTTGCAGTTCTCAAAACTGAATTTGACTCAGCAGAGATCACATGCCTCTTCTTCACAGCAAAAATGTTATAACATGAACAGAGTTGAGAAAAATACCTTAATCCTAACTTCTACAAACCTATGAATGCAGAATCAACCTAATCAAACTAATATGAAAAGTTGTTTAAATCTTCATCTACTTGCATATTATAAGTTATACTAGCAAGAATTAGTCTTTATGTAGAAAACTATGATTTAAATCAAGCCTTACTGACTAGTGATTTAAATCGTGATTTAAATCATTTTGATTTAAATCAAATCCACCCTGTATACAGGCTTACTTTGTTTTAAAGTGAGGGAATGTATACACCAATTTGGGGATTTTACTCCACTCCGGAGTTTCAATGTTGCTTAGGAAAGTGGAGCATTATGGGAACACCAGCCCCTTTAAAAAAACGTGAAAGCGCTCACTTAGTTGGCCACTGAGGAAGAGGTATAGCACCTCGAAACACGTCTGGCGTAAAGAGTGAGTGTACGTCTCATTAACTAAGGAGAGGCAATATCACTATCTAAATGAAAAATCTAAAGAACAGAAAAATTCGAGAAAGACGGAAAATTCGAAGATATTCGATCCGAAAAAATCGTTGCGTACCAGTCACTTCAGTTCCAGTCAATCTCTGGAGCAACCAGGTCACGTGGGATGCCACTTAGGGGTCCAGCACACCACGTGGGACGCCGCTGGTGTGCGGCCGCCTGGAACCAGCGCTGCTACCACGCAGTGAAGAAGGGTAAGACCCAGCTCCTATTCAGGAGTGCAGCCTTTTGTTTGTGCACTTGCAGGCATAGCTGCGGCAGCAGCCTTTGAGGTACCAGGGACTGTTTATTAATCTAATCTAAGTACGTACTGGACTATACCTGGATTTTATATGTAATAATGATACAGTCCTCCTCAGGGTCACAGTCACCTGCACATATCATATGGGCAGGTTGAATTCACTACCTGATTGACTTTTGCCTTAGCTGGACGATCCTAGAAGCATTTTCATCGGATATAAAAAAAAGGGGAGGAAACAGCCAGTATAGGATTTTTTGGGGTTTGTGTGCTAGACATTATACCATGTACCATGTCGCCTATTATATTATTTTATGTGTATACTTTTTAATTTGTGCTTTTTATTAAATTACATCCACTTAGTGGATTAAGTACTCCCATCTGTAGTGTGCCCCTATTTTTACATATATACAGTGGGATGCGAAAGTTTGGGCAACCTTGTTAATCGTCATGATTTTCCTGTATAAATCGTTGGTTGTTACGATAAAAAATGTCAGTTAAATATATCATATAGGAGACACACAGTGATATTTGAGAAGTGAAATGAAGTTTATTGGATTTACAGAAAGTGTGCTATAATTGTTTAAACAAAATTAGGCAGGTGCATAAATTTGGGCACCACAAAAAAGAAATAAAATCTATATTTAGTAGATCCTCCTTTTGCAGAAATTACAGCCTCTAAACGCTTCCTGTAGGTTCCAATGAGAGTCTGGATTCTGGTTGAAGGTATTTTGGACCATTCCTCTTTATAAAACATCTTTAGTTCATTCAGGTTTGATAGCTTCCGAGCATGGACAGCTCTCTTTAAGTCACACCACAGATTTTCAATTATATTCTGGTCTGGGGAGATGGCCATTCCAGAACGTTGTACTTGTTCCTCTGCATAAATGCCTTAGTGGATTTTGAGCAGTGTTGTCTTGTTGAAAGATCCAGCCCCGACGCAGCTTCAGCTTTGTCACTGATTTCTGGACATTGGTCTCCAGAATCTGCTGATACTGAGTGTAATCCATGCGTCCATCAATTTTGACAAGATTCCCAGTCCCTGCACTGGCCACAGCATGATGGAACCACCGCCATATTTCACTGTAGGTAGCAGGTGTTTTTCTTGGAATGCTGTGTTCTTTTTCCTCCATGCATAACGCCCCTTGTTATGGCCAAATAACTAAATTTTAGTTTCATCAGTCCACAGCACCTTATTCCAAAATGAAGCTGGCATGTCCAAATGTGCTTTAGCCCACCTCAAGCGGCACTTTTTGTGCTGTGGGCGGAGAAAAGGCTTCCTCTGCATCACTCTCGCATACAGCATCTCCTTGTGTAAAGTGCGCCGAATGGTTGAACGATGCACAGTGACTCCATCTGCAGCAAGATGATGTTGTAGGTCTTTGGTGCTGGTCTGTGGGTTGACTCTGACTGTTCTCACCATTCGTCACTTCTGCCTATCCGAGATTTTTCTTGGTCCGCCACTTCGAGCCTTAACTTGAACTGAGCCTGTGGTCTTCCATTTCCTCAATATGTTCCTAACTGTGGAAACAGACAGCTGAAATCTCTGAGACAGCTTTCTGTATCCTTCCCCTAAACCATGATGGTGAACAATGTTTGTCTTCAGGTCATTTGAGAATTGTTTTGAGACCCCCATGTTGCTACTCTTCAGAGAAAAGTAAAAGAGGAGGGAAACTTACAATTGACCCCCTTAAATACTCTTTCTCATAATTGGATTCACCTGTGTATGTAGGGGGTCACTGAGCTTACCAAGCCAATTTGAGTTCCAATAATTAGTTCTAAAGGTTTTGGAATCAATAAAATGACAACAGTGCCCAAATTTATGCACCTGCCTAATTTTGTTTAAACAATTATAGCACACTTTCTGTAAATCCAATAAACTTCATTTCACTTCTCAAATATCACTGTGTGTGTCTCCTATATGATATATTTAACTGACATTTTTTATCGTAACAACCAACGATTTATACAGGAAAATCATGACGATTAACAAGGTTGCCCAAACTTTCGCATCCCACTGTGTATGTGATGGCACTTTTGACAACATGTACACTGAGGGAGGAAACAAGCAAGCCTACACCACGTTAGATGTATGACAATGTGATCTGACACCAATGAGGAAGAGGAGAGAATCAGAAATAGCGGATGTGTAAGTCTATTGAGAAGCAGCAAAATGAAAACCATGTAGGTTAGGTGGAGTAATAAAAAAAGTAAGTACTGAAAAACATTTTTAATGTTATGTTTTCCTTTTAGTATATATATATTGTAAGAAGGTGCAAGGAATCATTGTGGATAATAGGTACGTGTCACCAAGGTTCCTGACCTCGTGGAGTAAGAGCCGGTTTTTATGTGTCAGCAGCAGTTGCTGTTTGACACCTTGGTACTTAGCATGGCTGTAATAGCTGATCCGGGACGGCTCTTACTGGGAGTAGTCAAGGTGCTGGGTGGGTGACTACTCTCCACGTTCCAGGCCGGGTTTTGCCAGGCATAAAAACCAGCCATCACTGCCAGGTGAAGGGGATTACCTCCGTCTGACAGTGGAGCTTAGGGGGTCTGTGTGCTGGGATCTGAGGCCTGTGCTGGGCTGGAGAGAGGAGACCCGTGTGTCAGGGGAACAGGCTGTCTAAAGCCTGTATTTGAACTTTCTGAGGCAGAACTACCACCAAGGTGACTTTTGTTTTATTAACTTGCCATTTGGTGTGAGTTAACACCAACACTGCAAAAGTGGCGTTTCGTTTTTGGCATCATGTGTGAATAAACACTGAAGTTTGAATTACGAACTTGTATTTTGCCTCTGTACTCCACCCGCTTATCCTAAGTACCAGAGTGAATCCCCACTATACATATATATATATATATATATATATATATACACACACACATATACATTGTGCAACAAACTTTACAATTAAAACTCACAGGATGATATAAAGAGAAAAAATTTAGTGAAAGCAAGCTTTAGAAAGTTATTGTGGCTGTGCATTAGGTTGTTGTTGTTTTTTTTTTTTTTTAAGTTTCTTGCAGGGATTATGACATTAGCCTGAATACAATCTTTCAGGTTTATGAAATTACACATTGACCTTCCATTAAACTAAACCCTGAGGGCAATGAAGTGACATGGACATGAAAAGAAGAAACGCAGTGTTTAATTGTTCCACAGTTTAGAATTAAATAGGCCAGTAGCCAAGTCTCATGGAAGTCGCATGCATTTCCTTTCCACAGTCTGGTATGCAGTAATTCATCCTATCTATAAAATGAAATAAACGAAAATCAATTATGAACAGAAGGGCATTACTAAATACTGATGTATGGCAGCAATAAAATTTAGTTTTCGGGGCCTGAAATGGATCTAGTTCCACTGTTATACTTATGTATTTTCATTTGTGTCACTTTTGGCAAATGCAAATTTATAATATACTACCAGTTTTGCATAGAATGGTAAGCAATTACCTTGGAGGGTATTTACCATATGTTTATGTTCATATACAGTAGATTAGATCAGGAAAATTCTTTGAGTCAAGGTTAGATAGTACCGTACTGCATATATTTTTGCAGCAATCTCCTTCACTGTATGAAGACAAGGGAACACTATTACAATCCCTGGTCCTCATACAGAATCATGGTTTCTGAGCAGCAGATCGTTATCCAGAAGCAATGATCACTTGCGCCTGCATGAATGACAGGATTGCGTTTTGCTTGCTCATCGGGTGATCAGCAGTGCATTCACAGGAATGGTCGTTCCCTATAATCTGCCCGATTCTCGGGCCGTGTAAATGCACCTTTAAAAAGCATTTCCCTCTTCTGCCCTGAACGGGACTACTCAGAGCACTGTCAAATATTTGCCCTTTCAGGATGTCTCAAGTACCGTATTTGTCACTATCCATTTCTGATTGTGAGACAAGAAGAAATGACCAAAGAAACCCGAATAACCATAAAACTGTATTTTTGAATTATTATTCATTTGAACAGGTCATCGCTGCAATACCAGTAATAAATTGGAGAATCAATTGGTTTCTGATTGTCAGTATGACTCAATATGGCACTAATAATAGAAATAACCATTTTTTATACAGCACACACTTCCCCCTCCTGTGGATTTCCCATTTTCCTCAATGTCAGAATGAATGGAAAAATCATGTAGTCTGTGGCCAACTTCAGTCCAGTGCATGGTTGTCAAGAGCAAGATGCTGAAGAATGGATTTACTAGATCTGTGATCAGCAGCAAATATGAGTATTTACATTTTGGAGAAATTACATAGAAAATATTTATAAGCTTTATTTCATTTTTTTTCTTCTTATAAATGATCTAGAATCCTGCAATTCCTTTGAAGTCACACAAATCAATGTATTTCTTAACTACAGCTAGTTATTACTTATTAAGCGCTAGAATTTTCTCTAGTTTTATTAGAAGCGTGGCTTTACTTTTCAATAAGATATACTTGTGATATCTACAACAAAAGTCACCAGGCTCCTTATTTAATCTAATTTTGTCACTAGGGAATGTTATAGGAAGCATATGAGCCATACAGAATGATACTATTTGACAGAACACAGTTTTATTCAAAGATCCTGACTTGACTATGTATGTAATATTGAATAAAAAAAACTGAAAATGATTTAGACCAAAGATTTGTTGCTTTGCATTCTATTTAGCCCCACTTATTTGAGACTGGGAATTCTGCCAAGTCACTGAGCTCTTACTTTAATCTATTCAGCTTTGGCAATGTTGTACAAAAGGATCATTGAATCCCCACAATGGACTAAATTGGGAATTCTTCCAAAACACTGAGCAAATTGCTTTTATTTACATTGTGTGCAAGAGCACTATATTAGGTTCAATGGTTATGTTTTTGTTCCATATCAAAGCAACATTACCCCTGTACACAACTTTAAAATTACAGTTTGGCCATAAGGTTCTAATATGAAGAAAGGTGATCTGAAGGTGTGTGCATCTTGAAAATTAATAATATTTATTTTTAAGCACCATTAATTCCAGGGCATTGCACATATAAAAAGGGCATACATAAATAATATAAAGCATAAAAAGTATAATAATTGTAAACCTATTAACAGAGTAGTGCAGATGAGTAGATGACCCTGCCCTTGAGGATTTACAATCTACACAGGTGGGGGGAAGAGTAGGTGAGAGTACAAGCTGATTACACAGTGGTGTGTTGTAGGCTCCTGAAGAGCTAATTTTTCAGGTTTCTTTGGGAGGTTTACTGTGGATGTTGGTGGAGAGTTTGATGTGCTGGGATACTGATAGTGTTGATCGAGCACCAAAGTGCTCGGGTGCTCGAGTAGAATACTTAGGGATGCTCGGGTTCTACCGAGCACCCAAGCACAATAGAAGTCAATGGGAGACCCCGAGCATTAAACCAGGCACCCCCTGCTCTGAAGAGGGGAGGGTGTCTGGTTCACATTAAAAGGTCAGAAATTGATGGAAACACCACTGACATGGTTCGGGAACAGCATGGGAAGGATGTCTGGATGCATCTTGGACTGCCAGGTCGCTGCTGGGAACGATGTTGTCCAATTTTACAGACTAACAATAATACGCACAAAAATAAAGAAAAAAAGATTTTAGAGGAAAAATTGTTAGGAAACATTCTTTCCTATGTATTTACTTGAATATAAAGTGCAAGTGCTGCCAAAAATTACAAGGAAGAGACACTCCGATACAGCCTTTATATCTCATAAAGGAGGGACTCATTCACATTGTGGTACAATTGTTCAGGTAGTGGGACTCCTACACTCAAAAAGCCTATGCACTAAGTGAAAGGGCCGCCAAAAATTACAAGGAACTGACACTCCAATACACCCTTTAGTACACATAAAGGAGGGAATCATACACACCGTTAAAAAATTATGATTGATGGCCTGCTGGAGAACCTCAAAAACATTAGGAGCAAGGGCCAGCGGGTGACGCTCCAAAACATTATCGGCTAGGGCCTGCTGCTGATCTGACCATCTAAAACATTAGGGGTGAGGGCCTGCTGCTGAGCTGACCATCGAAAAAATTATGGTTGAGGGCCTGCTGCTAAGCTGACCCTCTAAAACATTAGGAGCGAGATTAAACCATATACCCTTTTTTGTGGTGGAAGGGGTGCATGGGAATACAGTGTATTCAATACACCAGTGATGGCGAACCTATGGCACGGGTGCCAGAGGCGGCACTCAGAGCTCAATATGCCTTAGACTTTCCCTGCCATTCATTAGCGCAGGGCGCACTATGAACAGCACAGGCAGCGCACCAAATGTAGGCAGGCTATTATAGCTAAATGATAAAGTACATAGAGGATATACTATACTGGACTGTAGTATTCAGGGTAAATTGCCGTGCTGGCACTTTGCTATAAATAAGTGGGTTTTGGGTTGCAGTTTGGGCACTCGGCCTCTAAAAGGCTCGCCATCACTTCAATACACCATAAAAGCCACATTTAGCGTGCCTTTATGTTCAGCCGCTTTCCTCTGGTAGAGTAGAGAAGTCAGTGGCAATCCAGGCCTTGTTCATTTTGATAAGAGTCAACCTGTCAGCATTTACAGTTGACAGTCGGATGCGCTTATAGTTATTATGCCCCCAGCAGCACTAAATACACGCTCTGACAAAAAAACGCTGTCGACAGGGCAGGCCAGCACCTCCAAGGTGTAGAGCGCCAGTTTGTGACATGTGTCCAGCTTGGACACCTAATAGTTGTTAAGCACAGAGGGATCACTGAGGACGCTGACACGGTCTGCTAAGTACTCCTTCACCATCTTCCAAAACTTTTCTCTCCTTGTGACACTAGGCCGCGAATCAGGGTGAGGTTGCTGGCGGGATGTCATGAAACTGTCCCAGACCTTGGAGAGTGTTGCCTTGCCTCTGTTGGAACTGCTGTGTGTTCCGCGCATCTCCCCTCCTCGGTTGCACAAGGAACTACATACTCGGCTGCTACCTTTGTCAGCTGGAAATTTTTGGAGCAATTTTTCCACAAGGATCTTCTGGTATTGCACCATTTTGCTAGTTCTCTCCACCACAGGAATGAGAGATGAGAAGTTCTCTTTGTAGTGGGGATTGAGATGGGAGAGCATTCAGTAATCGGTGTTGGACAAAAGCGTATAACGCGAGGGTCACAGGAAAGGCAGCATAACATAAAGTCAGAATCCCAACAGACAAGAATTCAAATTGTGTAAAATATCCAGCTCACCTGCTGCCTCTATCCCTTGAATCGACTTCCCTGATGCACGGAATACCTTGGTAAGACCGTAAACTTGTAAGAATGAAGAGATGAATCCAGCTTCGAAGTTGAAAATAATGTGGGTTCCTTTATTCAATATAGTACAGATCCATACAGTGACAGCATCACCTCTGTGTTCCAAGTGATCGTCTACACGTTTCGAACAAACGTGTTCTTAATCATGACTGATCAGGATTCTAAATGGCGATGGCTATAAGGGCTAGTCACAACCACTCCTCCCATCTCCAGATGGTGATTAGAAGCAGTAAATTGCGACACACCCAAGCCAGAGCCAATAGGAAAATCTGAAGTTAACATTGGTGTTAGTTAAAAAAGTGTAATTTTTTTTTTTTTTTGAACAATAATTTTTATTGAAAAGGTTTTCATAAAAATAGGTTACAGAATGAATGAATAACAATCACATGTACATGTTTGAAACAAGTAAGATTAAGGCAAATGTGAGGCTTCTAAAGAATTAGAAGTTATTACGCAGCATATGACAGAGAGTATTAACCAATGTAAAGGGAAAAAGCTTGACAGGTACATATAAAAGAGATAAGTACTTGTATAGAAGGCATATAACAATGAGAAAAGACTTATAGTCTAATGGAAGCACTAGGAGGTAGTTTACATCTGCTATGATTTAACCATACATCCCATCTCTTTAGGAATGAAGACTTCATATTCCTAGAAGATGCCCACAAACCTTCATATATGCAGCTATTAAAAAAGTGTAATTATTATAATTTTTTCCATCTTCTTATGTGAGATTGGTTTATATATCTTGCCATTCCTGATTTAGACATAGGAGCCTGAACAGCACATATTTCAAGTGCACGTATTTGGTTTTTACACATTTTTACACTTTTTTAACTTACACCAATGTTAACTTCAGATTTTCCTATCGGCTCTGGCTTGGGTGTGTCACAATTTACTGCTTCTAATCACCATCTGGAGATGGGAGGAGTGGTTGTGACTAGCCCTTATAGCCATCACCATTTTGAATCCTGATCAGTCATGATTAAGAACACATTTGTTCGAAACGCGTAGACGATCACTTGGAACACAGAGGTGATGCTGTCACTGTATGGATCTGTACTATATTGAATAAAGGAACCCACATTATTTTCAACTTCGATGCTGGATTCATCTCTTCATTCTCCCAACAGACAAGACTTAGCTGTCCTCATCAGGAGGATGACTCTAAATCTCCTCTTCCTCCTCTTCGGCCCATCCACGCTGAACAGATGGAATGAACTTTCTGTGGGTACTACTCTCTGTAGCGGAGGCAACCATCTCTTGCTCCTCCTCCTCCTCATCCAATTCGTGCTGAGAAGACGAACGGAGGTGGTCTGGCTATCACCCTGTGTACTGTCTTCCCCTATTTCCACCTCTTCCACATGAAAAGTGTCCTCCTTCATTGTGAGCAGTGAGCGCTTCAGTAGACACAAGAGTTGGAATGGTTAAGCTGATAATAGCGTCGCCGCTCATCATCTGTGTTGATTAGTGTTGGGCGAACACCGCGTGTGCTCGAGCACGATGCTCGAGTCTCCACCCCACTCACATTCAGGTAATTACTGGCATTCACTGTAATGCCGTAGCCATGTTAGCTACTGACATTACATTGATTGGCTGTCCGGAACGCGTTATCGAGTGCTATATAGCACCCAATGACATGTGTTCGGCTCAGTCTTTGTCAGGGAGAGCTGGAGAACAGAAGGGAGAGATAGTGTAGGGAGTTAAATAGGAATATTTTAACTGTTATACTTGTTATAGACCCAAAAGTCCTTTTAAGGACTATTGCGTATGGCAGCAATATATATTTTTTGTGCAACCTGCACTAAATTGCTAAAACTTGTTAGATACCCAAAAGTCCTCTTAAGGACTATTGTTGTATCTGGCAGCAATATATATTTTTAGCGCAACCTGCGCCAAATAGCTTGCAATTGTATGGCCGCTGCAGACAGCGACATTATCTGTGCTACATCTCCTGTCTAAAGGGTGCGCAGCCTAAAAATATCTGTGAAATCCAGTGTACTTTATCCGTAGACGGTGTCCGCTGCAGACAGTTACATTACCTGCGCTACATCTCCTGTATAACGTTTGTGTATCCGAAATATCAGTGACATTCAGTCAAATTTTTTTGCTGCTGGTGGCAGCGACATTACCTGCGCTAAATCTCCAGTATAACATTAGCGCATCCAAAATACTAGTGACAATCAGTGTAATTTTTTTTGCCGCTAGTGACAGCGACATTAACTGTGCTACATCTCCTGTGTAACGTGTGCGCAGCCTAAAATGATCTGTGACATCCAGTGTGCTTTTTCTGTAGATGCTGTCCGCTGTGGACAGTTACATTAACTGCGCTATATCTCCTATATAACGTTTGCGTATCCAAAATATCAGTGACTTTCAGTCAAATTTTTTTGCTGCTAGTGGCAGCGACATTACCTGTGCTACATCTCCTGTATAACGTTTGCCCATCCTAAATATCAGTGACATTCATTCAGTGTAATTTTTTATTAGGCGGTGGTGACAGCGACATTACTTGCGCTATATCTCCTGTTTAATGTGTGTGCATCCTAAATATCAGTGACATTCATTCAGTGTAATTTTTTTATTAGGCGGTGGTGACAGCGACATTACTTGCACTATACCTCCTGTTTAACGTGTGCGCTTCATAAATATCAGTGACATTCATTCAGTGTCATTTTTTATTAGGCGGCTGTGACAGCAACATTAATTGAGCTATACCTCCTGTTTAACGTGTGCGCATCCTAAAAATATCTGTGACATTCTGTGTACTTTATTTGCGCATACACTTACAAAACCTGCGCTACTGTACGTGTGACATACTTGCAAGCATATATAACATTAAATATGCGCAAAGCGAGCAGTAAGGGACGGGGAAGTGGCTGTGCTGCTGATGGTGCACGCAGAGGCCGTGGCCATGGGCGCGGTGAAACTGTGTCTGCTGCCAGAGCATAAGAAACAAACTCATCCACGATACCTAGCTTCATGTCCCAGTTTGCAGGGTGGCGCAGGACACCACTCTTGAAGTCAGACCAGTGCGACCTGGTGGTCGGTTGGATTGCAGCAGATAATGCTTCCAGTCGGTTAAGCACCACCCTGTCTTCCACAAAATCCAGTCTCAGTAGCCAAGAGTCTGGTCAACAGAATCCTCACCCTGATACTCCTTCCACCCACCATGGAGAGTCTTGGCAAACAAGTGATCCCACACTCAGATATTTTGAGGAGCTCTTTTCAGCGCCATTCCTTGATTTGGGCCTCTCGTCCGCTTGAAGAGGGACATAAGGAGATGTGCCCTAATTCCAAAACTCTTGAGCATCCACAGTCAGAAGAAGATGACGGTGGGGAACAGCAATTAGTGTTTTACGAGGTGGATGATGAGGATGAGACACAGTTGCCAATAAGTCAATGGCAATTAGTGTCTCAAGAGGTTAATGATGAGTATGAGACACAGTTGTCAATAACTAAGGTTGTTGTTAGGTCAACAAGTCAAGAGGATAACCAGAGTGAGGAAGTGGAAGAGGAGGTGCTGGACGATGAAGTCACTGACCCAACCTGGGAAGGTGGCAAGTTGAGAGAGGACAGCAGTACAGAGGGGAAGGGAGATGCAGCACTGCAACAGGTTGGAAGAGGCAGTGGGGTGACAATTTTCCTTGCCAAGGGGTAGGTGTTCTGCAGTATGGCGCTTTTTTTGAGGAAAGCGCGGACAATAAAAGAATTGTCATTTACAACCTGTGCCATAACAAAATGAGCAGGGGCGTGAACAGTAGCAACCACACCACCACCAGCATGATCGGCCACATGGCATCAAAGCACCCCAATAGGTGGGCCGAATGCCAGGGTCCACAACCAGTGTCTGCAGGTAATACCACTGCCTCCTCTTCTCCCGTGTTACTTGCTGGCCAATCCCCTGTCCAAGAATCAGGCCTGGATGCCTCCCGCCATGAACCTAGACCTTCGCAAGCACCATCAGCTAGCACATTCACTTTTGTGTCCCAGCACAGCATCCAGATGTCTATACCCCAGGTCTTTGAACGAAAACACAAATACCCAGCCACCCACCCACAGGCCATAGAACTAAGTGCACACCTTTCCAAATTGCTGGCCCTGGAAATGTTGCCATTTAGGCTTGTGGACACTGAGGCTTTCCACAACCTGATGACGGTGACTGTCCTGCAGTACTCTGTCCCCAGCCCCCAATATTTTTCACAGTGTGCCATCCCCGCCTTACACCATCATGTGTCCCGTAGCATCACCTGTGCCCTGACCAACGCAGTTATTGGGAAGGTCCACTTAACGACTGACACATGGACAAGTGCTTTTGGCCAGGGATGCTACATTTTCCTGATGGCACACTAGATGAACGTTGTGGAGGCTGGGAGCGAGTCATACCCTGGGATGGCACAGGTGCTACCGACGCCAAGGATTGCAAGCCCTACTTCCATCAGGGTTTCCGCTGCCACCTACGTTAGTGGCAGCAACCCCCCCTTCTCCTTCTCTGCCTCCTCCTCCACTTCCACCTCTGAATTATCATCTTGCAGCACCAGTCAGCCATCGGTCATTATCTTTAATCAGTGTAGCTCTGCAGTGGGGAAGCGGCAACAGGTCCTGCTTAAACTGATCTGCTTAGGTGACAAAACAGCACACTGTCACAGAGCTGTGACAGGGTATAAGGGACCAGACTGAGCTGTGGCTATCGCCACTCAACCTACAACCAGGCATGGTTGTGTCTGATAATGGCCATAACTTGGTGGCGCTTTGGAGCTCGGCAAGCTCACACACATATCATGACTAGCCCACGTGTTCAAACTAGTGGTTCAGCGGTTTCTCAAAACCTACCCCAATTTGCCTGAGCTACTGGTGAAGGTGCGCCGCTTGTGTGCCCATTTCCGCAAGTCATCGACAGCTTTCGCCGGTCTGGCAACACTGCAGCAGCACTTGCAATTGCCAGCTTACCAACGTGAGCAAGTGCTGGAACTCCACGTTACACATGTTGGTCAGGCTTTTTGAGCAGCAGAGGGCAGTAGTGGAATACCAGCTGCAACATGGTCGTCACCTTTCCAGTCAGCTTCCGCTCTTCACAAGTGATGAGTGGGCATTGATGTCTGACCTCTGTGAGGTTTTACGCAACTTTGAGGAATCAACACAGATGGTGAGCGGTGATAACGCTATTATCAGCGTAACCATCCCACTTTTGTGTCTACTCAAACACTCGCTGCTCACAATTATCACAGGGTGATAGCCAGACAACCCTCAGTTCGACTTCTCAGCGCAAACTGAATGATGAGGCGGAGGATGAGGAGGAGCAGGAGATGGTTGCCTCCGCTACAGAGGGTAGTACCCATGGAAGCTTTATTCCATCTGTTCAGCGTGGATGGGAGGAAGAGGGGGAAGAGGATGAGGAGATTGAGAGTCATCCTCCTAATGAGGACAGCAAAGTCTTGTCTGTTAGGACTCTGGCAAACATGGCTGACTTTATGTTATGCTGCCTTTCCCATGACTCTCGCGTTATACGCATTTTGGCCAACACGATTATTGGTTGTTCATCCTTCTTGACCCCCGCTACAAATAGAACTTCTCATCTCTCATTCCTGTGTTGGAGAGGACTAGCAAAATGGTGCAATACCAGAAGGTCCTTGTGGAAAAATTGCTCCAAAAATTTCCAGCTGACAACGCTGGCAGCAGAGTACGTAGTTCCTTGTGCAACCGAGGAGGTGAGGGAAGGGGAACACACAGCAGCTCCAACAGAGGCAAGGAAACACTCTCCAAGGCCTGGGACAGTTTCATGACACCCCGCAAGCCAACTCACCCTGATGTGCAGCCTAGTGTCACAAGGAGAGAAAAGCTTTGGAATATGGTGAAGGAGTACGTAGAAAACCGTGTCAGCGTCCTTAATGATCCCTCTGTGCTTGGAGGTGGTGGCCTGCCCCGCCGCCAGCATTTTGTCAGAGCGTGTATTCAGTGCTGCTGGGGGCATAATAACTGATAAGCGCATCCGCCTGTCAACTGAAAATGCTGACCGGTTGACTCTTATAAAAATGAACAAGGCCTGGATTGCCCCTGACTTCTCTACTCCACCAGAGGATAGCGGCTGAACATAAAGGCACTCTAAATGTGGCTTTTATGGTGTATTGAATACATAGCATTCCCATGCACCCCTTCCACCACAAAAAGGATATATGGTTGAATCTTCTTTTTCTCATCCTCCTCCTCCATCATATCAACATGCTTATTAGGGTGCCCTCGCTCGTAATGTTTTAGAGGGTCAGCTCAGCAGCAGGCCCTCAACCATAATTTTTTAGAGGGTCACCAGCAGACCCTCACCCATAATGTTTTTGAGGGTCACTAGCAAGTCCTCAACCATAATGTTTTAGAGGGTCAGCTCGGCAGCAGGCCCTCGCCCACAAACTTTTAAAGATGGTCAGCTCGGCAGCAGGCCATCACCCACAAAATTTTTAGATTGTCAGCTCACCAGCAGACCCTCGCCGAAAACATTTTTTAGATGGTCATCTCGGCAGTAGGCCCTTGCCCACAAAATAGTTTTGATGGTCAGCTTGGCAGCAGGCTATCGCCCGCAAAACTTTTTACATGGTCTGCTCGGCAGTAGGCCCTCGCCCATGTTTTAGAAGGTCAGCTCGGCAGCAGACCCACACCCCTAGTGTTTTAGATGGTCAGCTCATCAGCAGATCCTCACCCCTAATGTTTTAGAGGGTCACCAGCAGGCCCTTGCTCCTAATGTTTTTGAGGGTCACCAGCAGGCCATCAATCATAATTTTTCGAGGGTGTGTATGATGCCCTCCTTTATGTTAAATAAAGGGTGTATTGGAGTGTCGGTTCCTTGTAATTTTTGGCAGACCTTTCACTTGGTGCATAGGCTTTATGAGTGTAGGAGTCCCACTACCTGAACAATTGTACCACAATGTGAATGAGGCCCTCCTTTATGTAATATACAGGGTGTATCGGAGTGCCTCTTCCTTGTAATTTTTGGCAGCACTTGCACTTTATATACAAGTAAATACACTGCTCAAAAAAATAAAGGGAACACAAAAATAACACATCCTAGATCTGAATTAATTAAATATTCTTCTGAAATTGTCACGACCGCTATCCCAGCAGCAGTCGTGTCGCACCAGACGGAGGGGAAGGGGGACCCTTATCTACGGATGGGAAATAGAATGGCCACCCCTGACTAACCCTAAGCTGGCACCTGTCTGCCCTGATACCCTAGACGGGGTGTGAACCCGTGCGGCGAGCAGGATGCCTAAACCCTCAGTCGCCCTAACAAGACTGGACTGGGGAAAGGCCGATGGGAGTGCTAGTCACCATCACTCACGTCTAGGAAAACAACAGGGGAAGACAGCAACAAGCAAACAACAGCAGAGATAGACTTATCCAGTCACGAGCAGAGAAGGCGATCCCAAACACGACAGTCCACGCCGGACAAGAGCTCCACAGCAACACCATCAAACGATCTCCTTCCAAGGTCAGAGTAGCACTGGCAGTAAGGACTATATCTGGCAATGACTGCAAGTGAAACTGAAACTAATATAGTATCTGGGAGTGGCAGACAGGACTCACCTGAGAAGGATGCCTACAAACTCCCAGTCAGGACAAAAAGGTTCACAAGGCAAAACCTGGATGACATACCCTGAACCACGGAGCAAACTCACAAGCTATCGCGAGTAGCAAGTCGCTGCGACCTTCTCCTCCCAGACCTGTCTGAATCATTCACAGTCGTGACAGAAATACTTTGTTCTTTACATAGTTGAATGTGCTGACAACAAAATCACACAAAAATAAAAAAATGGAAATCTAATTTTTTAACCCATGGAGGTCTGGATTAGGAGTCACAGTCAAAATTAAAGTGGAAAAACACACTACAGGCTGATCCAACTTTGATGTAATGTCCTTAAAACAAGTCAAAATGAGGCTCAGAAGTGTGTGTGGCCTCCACGTTCCTGTATGACCTCCCTACAACGCCTGTGCATGCTCTGATGAGGTGGCGGACGGTCTCCTGAGGGATCTCCTCCCAGACCTGGACTAAAGCATCTGCCAACTCCTGGACAGTCTGTGGTGCAATGTGACGTTGGTGGATAGAGCGAGACATGATGACCCAGATGTGCTCAATTGGATTCAGGTCTGGGGAACGGGCGGGTCAGTCCATAGCATCAATGCCTTCGTCTTGCAGGAACTGCTGACACACTCCAGCCACATGAGCTCTAGCATTGTCTTGCATTAGGAGGAACCCAGGGCCAACCGCAGCAGCATATGGTCTCACAAGGGGTCTGAGGATCTCATCTTGGTACCTAATGGCAGTCAGACTACCTCTGGCGAGCACATGGAGGGCTGTGCGGCCCTGCAAAGAAATGCCACCCCACACCATTACTGACCCAATGCCAAACCGGTCATGCTGGAGGATGTTGCAGGCAGCAGAACGTTCTCCACGGCGTCTCCAGACTCTGTCACGTCTGTCACATGTGCTCAGTGTAAACCTGCTTTCATCTGTGAAGAGCACAGGGCGCCAGTGGCGAATTTGCCAATCTTGGTGTTCTCTGGCAAATGCCAAACATCCTGCACGGTGTTGGGCTGTAAGCACAACCCCCACCTGTGGACGTCGGGCCCTCATATCACCCTCATGGAGTCTGTTTCTGACCGTTTGAGCAGACACATGCACATTTGTGGCCTGCTGGAGGTCATTTTGCAGGGCTCTGGCAGTGCTCCTCCTGTTCCTCCTTGCACAAAGGACACATTGACTTATTGGCAACTGTGTCTCATCATCATTATCCACCTTGTGAAACACTAATTGCCGTTCCCCAAAGTCATCTTCTTGTAACTGTGGATGCTCTAGAGTTTGGGCATCTGTGCACACAATCTCCTGATGTCCCTCTTCAAGCGGGCTTGGTGAGAGGCCAAAATCAAGGAATGGCGATGAAAAAAGCTCTTTGGAATATCCAAGTGTGGGATCACTTGCTTCGTAAGACTCTCCATGGTGGGAGGACGGAGGATCAGGGTGAGGATTCTGTTTACCAGACTCTTGGCTACTGAGACTGGACTTTGTGGAAGACAGGGTGGTGCGTAACCGACTGGCAGAATTATCTTCTGCAATCCAACCGACCACCTGGTCGCACTGGTCTGACTTCGAGAGTGGTGTCCTGCGCCGCCCTGAAAACTGGGATATGAAACTAGGTATTGTGGATGAGTGTGTTTCTTGTGCTCTTACAGCAGGCACAGTTTCGCTACGGCCTCTGCATGCACCATCAGCAGCACGGCCACTTCCCCTTCCCTATCTGCTCACCTTCTGCATATTAAATAGCATATATGCTTGCAAGTATGTCACACGTACACTAGCCCAGGTTTTATAAGTGTATGCACAAATAAATTAGACTGAATGTCAATGATATTTAGGATGTCCAAATGTTATACAGGAGATGTAGCGCATGTAATGTCGCTATGACGAGCGGCTAATAAAAAAATTACAGGGAATGTCACTGCTATTTGGGATGCGCAACTGTTATACAGGAGATGTAACGCAGGTAATGTCGCTGTCACCAGCAGCGAAAAAATTCAACTGAATGTCACTGATATTTATGATGTGCAAATGTTATACAGGAGATGTAGTGCAGGTAATGTCGCTGTTGTAACCAGTGGCTAATAAAAAATGACAGGGAATGTCACAGATATTTGGGATGCACAAACGTTATACAGGAGATGTAGCACAGGTAATGTAAAAGTACACTAGATGTCACAGATATTTTTAGTATGTGCACACTTTAAACAGGAGATGTAGCGCAGATAATGTCGCTGTCCGCATCGTCTACGGAAAAAGTACACTGGATGTCACTGATATTTTTAGTATGCGCACACATTAAACAGGAGATGTAGCGCACATAATGTCGCTGTCCGCAGTGTCTATGGAAAAAGTACACTGGATGTCG
This sequence comes from Bufo bufo, assembly GCF_905171765.1. Lineage (NCBI taxonomy): Eukaryota > Metazoa > Chordata > Amphibia > Anura > Bufonidae > Bufo > Bufo bufo. The sequence goes on from NC_053390.1 coordinate 623,941,894, forward strand.
CAGATATTTTTAGTATGCACAAACGTTATACAGGAGATGTAGCGCAGGTAATGTCACTGTCCGCAGCGTCTACGAAAAAGTACACTGGATGTCACAGATATTTTTAGGATGTGCAAACGTTATACAGGAGATGAAGCGCAGGTAAAAATTGCAAGCTAATTAGCGCAGGTTGCGCTAAAAATATATATTGCTGCCAGATACAACAACAGTCCTTAAAAGGACTTTTGGGGCTCTAACACCAACCCTGCCTAACATAAAAAAAAATATTAAATTCCCTACACTATCTGTTCCTTCTACAGCACAGCTCTCCCTGACTAAGGCTGCTTTCACACTACCAGCACGGTGAACAGCCTGTAGGATCCGTCCTGCCGCTAGTGACCGTGTGCCCCCAGAGCGCACGGCGAGAGGCTGCCGGAATAAAATTATGACATGTCCGACATTTATTCCGGCAGCCCATCGCCGTGATATGCCGTGCCTCCGCCGGAACTTCTCCCCGCCCCCATTATAGTCAATGGGGACGGAGCGGCAGTCCGGGGGCACACGGTCACTAGCAGCAGGACGGATACGACAGGCTGTTCACCCGACGGAGCAGCCTGACGGAGGTCCGTGCCGCTAGTGTGAAAGTAGACTAAGACTGGCCGAACCACATGTCATCAGGTGTTTTATAGGCCAACCAATTACCAACATGGCTACGGCATTACAGTGAGTGGCAGTACTTACCTGCACGTTTATTGCCTGCGTAGCAGCCAATAAACGTGTGGGGAGTAGACTCGAGCATCGCGCTCGAGCACACGTGGTATTCGGCCGAACACCGCAATGTGACAACCTGGAGTTCGGAAGAACATGCTCGATCGGAGATTACATGTGGGAATATGTTAAGAGAGTAGGTCACAAGTGTAAGGAGTGGACATATTGTGGATGGCCTTGTATGTTATTGCTAGTATTTTTAACTAAATTCACTGGGCAATGGGGAGCCAGTAAAGAGACTGGCAGTGTGGAAAGGGGGAGGGGAAACATGGGGTAAGGTGTATTAACCATGTAGCAGAGTTGAGGATATATTGAGGGAGTGCAAGAGTGTTATATGAGAGGCTACAGTGGGGGATGTTACAATAGTCCAAGCAGGAGATGATGAGGGCATGCATTAAAATTTTAGTTGATTCAAGGTTGAGAAAAGAGCAAATATACAGTAAGGTCTATAAATATTGGGACCGACACAAGTCTACCATTTTTGGCTCTATACACCACCACAATGGATTTGAAATGAAAAAAAATAATATATTTGTGGTCGTGGCCACCAGGTACGTACCTGACCCTACCAGGGATACCTAACCCTAAGCGGTCAGAGTTGTGCCGCAACCGCGTCGTGGAGGGACGCCTGAAAGAGGGCATCCCCTTTGAGAGTAGCAGGAAAAGGGGGCTGGGTGGGAGGGAGAACTCTGTGCCGTACACGTGTGGGAGGGCGCCGGCCGCTGATGTAGGCAGCCAAGCCCCTCCCACAAATACAGGCCAATGAATCGGCCTTACACTTGTGGTCGTGGCCACCAGGTACGTACCTGACCCTACCAGGGATACCTAACCCTAAACGGTCAGAGTTGTGCCGCAACCGCGTCGTGGAGGGACGCCTGAAAGAGGGCAAAAGACATACTGATAGGCAAAAGTAATTTATTGCGAGGTTATTATAAAGCCAGGTTCTGAAAAGCTGTTGACATTTCAGTATCGGGGTGAGGTATGTAACGGGTGAAACATGCCGAGTGCCAACGCCCTAATTTCTGAATGACGTTTGCTGGTACTTGATTCTTGGATGCTGCTGACGCAGCGCCTATGCGGAACGAATGCCCTGAAATAGTGGAGGGGTCACAGCCCAGGCTGGCCACCAGTGACCTGACGTGGGATACGAACTGATGGGTGGTGAGTGGAACCACCCCGAAGGGCAACAGTGGACTGTTAGGCCCAGACCCCGACAAGGCGGACCGTAGCTGACGGAGCACCGTGACGGGGCACCATTGGTGTGACGTGGGAAAGAAGGACACCGGGACAGGGGGGCCCACCTGGGAGGTCTTGGACGTCCTGAGCAGTAACGTGAACCCTTCGGTGTTCTGGACCAGCTGGCTGACCGTGAGGAACTTGCTACTGCCGGAAGAACAAGTGAACTCCCCAGGCCTCAGAAAGCCGTAAAAGGCTAAATAGATGGCAGATTTGAGTACCAGGCTGGGCAAAACCCCGAAAGGATTACTGTCCAGGACGTCGGATAGACTGCGGAAAAGGGGCCCGGTGACCGCCTGCCTACGCCCTTGGCCTTGATGTCCGCATTTGCTTAAGCCCTTGAGTGCGGCTTTGACAGCGTGCATGGCGAACACTGATGGCCGTTCGGGATGACTAACGGAGAGGAAATGTTGTACACCCGCTAGGTACGACCTCACCGTACTGTGGGAGAGCTTGTGCACTGAATGGCAATAGCCAATGAACGCCAGGATGTGATCTGGAAAACTGGATTCCCCCTGAGGACATTCCCCCTGGAACCTGCGGAACATCTTCCACCCGGTGTGGTACGCTCTGGTCGTGTTGGGCGAGAGGGAATTGCGAATCAGAGCGTGGGCCGTCTCAAGGTGGTCGATTACGCTAACATTAAGGACTCGTGAGGAGGAACGGTGGCGCCTGTCGCGTCTGCCTCTGGCATGACCTGAAAGAAACGGGAAAAGTTAGCTCTCGATAAGGCGTCGGCAGCCAAGTTTCGCTCACCTGGCATATGCGCGCTATGAACGTGGAAATGGTGGTGTAGGGAGAGCTGTACTAACCGTCTAAGGAAGCACATGACATGACTTGACTTTGATGACCCACTGTCTATGATGTCTACCACGGCTGCGTTGTCAGTCACGAACAGGACGGACTGATTCGCCCAAAGACTGCCCCATATGTGAGCAGCTACCACAATGGGGTACAGCTCGAACAGTGCCGAGGTTTGGAGGAACCCTGGGATTAGTTCCACCTCGGCAGGCCATCCGTCTGCAACCCAGTGAGTGCCAAATATAGCGGCAAACCCTGTGCCGGCCGCCGCGTCTAAATAAAAACTAAGGGGGACTGACACGACAACTCGGGAACGAATAGGGACACCCCATTCCACCGGTCCAGAAAATGGTCCCACATACAGAGATCCGCTAAGGCCTGACTGTCCAGACGCACTGGGCTGTCCTGTTCTGGGGCGGAGCTTAAGAGCGCCAGCAGGCGGGATATGAACGTTCTGCCCTGCGGAATGATGCGCATGGCAAAATTTAACATGCCCAGTAGCGACTGAAGATCAGTCTTAGTGACCACTGACGTGACTGAAAACCTGTGGATCACTTCTCTGACTCTCGTTAGCTTGTCCGCAGGCAACCTGGCTAACATGCGTTGGGAGTCTAACTCGATGCCCAGAAAGGTGATGACGGTGGACGGGCCCTCCACTTTCTTGGAAGAAACTGGTACCCCCAACTGGGAGAAACACCTTAGCAGCTTCCCTAGCCCCAGAGGAGCAGCCCCTGGCCTCTCAATCAGTAGGAAGTCATCTAAGTAATGGATGACAAATTCGCAGCGAACCTTGTGTACCAGAACCCAGTGAAGGGCTTGAGCCAGCTGATCGAAGAGCCAGGGGCTGCTCTTGGAACCGAAGGTGAGTTTTGTGGCGAAATAATACAGGCCTCTCCACCTGATACCGTGCCATTGCCAGAGTGCTGGCATGATGGGGAGCAATTTAAAGGCGTCCGATATATCTGCTTTGGACAACACGGACCCGGGACCTGTCTTCATGATGATGGCGATGGCCTGGTCTATGGAAGAATACCTCATACCAACTTCTTCCGGAGGAATGAGGGAGTTGAGGCTGGGGACCTGGGAACCATGTGGGGCAGACAAGTCAATGATGAGTCTCTCCTTCTTACTGAACTTGCCTGTGACGACCCCCACGGGACTGACTCTCCACCGTTGAAATGGGGGCACTTCGAAAGGACCAATTAAGAACCCTTTGTCTAACTCGGACTCTATGAGTGTGTCTACTGAGCCAGGATTCCTTTCGGCTGACTGAAGGTTCCTACACTCGTGTGTGACCTCTGGGGTCGTGATTAACCCCGTGTGGAAACCCTCATGAAACCCTGATACCAGAAACTGCACAAACCCTGGATTATGATGACCTTGCAATTGTAGCTGTAGACGACTAGTATTGACCACGCTCATGTAATTCTTCACCGATTTTAATGAGCAAGCTACTCGGGGGTGGGCCCTGAAGCAGTTGGTACAGATATGCAACAAACGGCATTGCCCGAAATTACAAGACGCGTAATTAAAATTGTTGCATATCTGGGCCCTACCTAACTGGACAATGGGTCGTCCTAGTTTATCTACCGAATTGGGGGGTCTGAAGATGTCGAGTGGTCCTGCTGAAGAGCCGGAGGGGTATGATGTCGTGCTGACAGCCGACTTATGGCACCACTCTACTGAGTGAAAGATAGACTGACAGGCAGAACAGGAGGGAGCTTTCAGGCCTGCAAAGTGTCTGCAGAACAACTCTGTGTCCAGGACGGACCAGTCTGTGACATGTTGAAACTGGGACAGGGCCGCAGCTGCTTTGGCTGAGAACGAACAGTGGTAATCATAGAACGCGTTCCCACCATACCTATGACCCAATTCTGTGACCCGAAAGAGGTACAGGTCTAGTTCCTCCCTCCTGTCCGGCCTGGCAGTACAAATGACGTCCCTGAAAAGGCTGAAAGCCATGACGAACTCTGGAATGTTCAATTTGCGATTGAGCCGGTGGTCGCGGCTTCTCAGGACTACCGACACTTCCCCGCAAGCTATGACCTTGTTGTCAGAAAGGTCCCTGGAGGCTATTAGTAGAGAAGCGAGATTGACGTCCCTACCCTCTAGGATGTCCTTTCTGATGCTGAAGGGGACAAAATGAGACGGAGTCACGTTGGGGACTGGCTGGGCAGTGCGAATGTCTGCCGCGGCAGAGGTGGAGGCGACCGGAGGCTCGGGTGAAGAGACCGACACTGCTGAGTTGTGAGCCTCGACTGACTCTAGTCTAGCCTGTATGGACGTGACGGCCGACGTCAAATTGTTCAGCATGAGGTGTAATTGGGCCAGCGATGTTTGTATCGTGGTTGCGGGGGGATCACCGCTGCTGGGCACCAGGGAGTCTTTCCATAGCCGGTATAGCTCCGCTTTTCTGGCAGACGCCGGGCACGGAACGCCCCGCCTCGTCAGTTCCGCCATCAGCTTGGGAATAGTCCATGCACGCAGGGATAGCGTACTGCCCCCTTCGGACGACCCTGCAGCGTTTTCATGCACTGACGCTTCCATAATGTCAGACGCGTGCGACATCGCAGCTGTGGAAACAATAACGCAAGGTGACCGACTACCCGTGTCCGTGAAGCTGTTTGACAACGTGGTAGAAAAGGTGCACTGTTCCTGTGAAGCACGCACACTAACCCGAGAACGGCCGTGAAAGAGTGGCCAGGACCGCCACCCGGAAGAACACGCTAGGAGACCTAACTTACTTACCAACTGAGGAACTCTGCGCTCTGAAACCCCGCGGATGTTTTTTTTTTTTTTTTTTTGGAAACAGAACAACCTGAACGTAAAACAGTGCATGAGACCACTCCCTTGCTAACAATCAATACCTCCCGCCACTGGTGTGAACCCCCACTACCTCGTTCCCAAGAAAACTCGAGTGAAATCCTAGGCTGACTTCTCTTGTGTTTTTTTTTTTTCTTTCAGACCTGGGAAACAAACAACACAAAGAAACCAGTCAATGCACGGGGTACAACTGATGGAGCACGAGCTGTGGGCTGTGGATTTGATCAATGGATGGGGGTGGCATTGATTGACGTTGTCCACCCCCCGTCTCTGTCTGTCGTTTGTGACGAACCCCTACCTAAGCAGCACGGCGGCCCGTGCCAGACTTTAGGTGTGTGCGAGGCGCGGGCCATTGCGTCCCCCACCGTGCTCCACCGTGAACCGCGTGGGGAGCGCGGAGCTCCCTGGCACCGAGGACCAAGTAGGGGGGGTACCTTTGAGCAACACAATTTTTGTGCCACGTGGAGAGCTAACGCGAGTCCCTGGCAGGGTGCGCAATGCGGGGGGGCCCCTTGCGTTCGATGGCTGGCCCGCCCGCCGGCTGAGCACTCCTGCCGCGTGGGGAGCCGCGCAGCCCTCAGGCATGAACCGACACAGGGAGGGCCCCCGGTGGTGAGGGCCTATCCCTGCCGATAACGGAATGCCGCGTGGGGGGCCTCACCGGTCCCTGGTGGAGTGCTCAGTGCGAGGGCGCCCTCCTGCCGTCTGAGGGCCGACCCTCCGCCGGCTGAGCGCCTCCACCACGTGGGGAAACGGCGTTGCCCCCTGGCATGATTTGGAACGGGGGAAGCTTAACCTGATGCAGCCTTCCCCCTTTACCAATTAGCAACGTGCCGCGTGGGAGGCCCACCGCTCCCTGGTGGAGTGCTCAGTGTGGTGGTGCCCCCCTTTTTTAGAGGGGCCGACCCACCGCCGGCTGGGCATCTCCGCCGCGTGGGGACACGGTGGTGCCTCCTGGCTTGGACAGAGACGGGAGGGGGGGGCCTGTGTGGCCTTGCCCCACCCCGATTGTGGCAAGGAGGGGCCACATGGAGCCGCCCCGCTCCCCGACAGAGCGCTCATGGCAGGGGCGCCTCCCCCCAACTGGGGGGCCGGCCCGCCGCTGAGGGGCACGCCCACCACGTGGGGGAGCGGGCAGTACCGGCTGAACATGGAGCGTGGGAGGTGGCCTGAAGAGGTGGGCGGTCTCTCCTGGCCGTGGGCCCCGCCCCCCGCCGGCGAGCGACCACCACGGCCGACCTAAGCGGCGGAGGGGGGAGCGCCGCGTCGGCTCCACCACCTCCGTCGGACAAACGAGGGCATGTGAAGTGGTCCGGAGCGTGGGACCCGCTTACCAACGGGGCCGACCGCACCACCGGACATCGACTTACCTGACCTGTTCGGCAGGACTGTCAGGTACAACGCACGCTCCGGAACTCTAGAACTCTGTACGCCGTACACGTGTGGGAGGGCGCCGGCCGCTGATGTAGGCAGCCAAGCCCCTCCCACAAATACAGGCCAATGAATCGGCCTTACACATATATATAGATCTGCAGACTGTCAGCTTTAATTTGAGGGTATTTACATCCAAATGTAGGAATTACAACAGTTTGCATATGTGCCTCCCACTTGTTAAGGGACCAAAAGTAATGGGACAATTAGTTTCTCAGCTGTTCCATGGCTAGGTCTGTGTTATTCCATCATTATCCCAATTACAATGAGCAGATAAAAAGTCCAGAGTTCATTTCAAGTGTGCTATTTCCATTTGGAATATGTTGCTGTAAAACTCTCAAGATGAGATCCAAAGAGCTGTCACTATCAGGGAAGCAAGCCATCATTAGGCTGAAAAAACAAAACAAACCCATCAGAGAGATAGCAAAAGCATTAGGAGTGAGCAAAACAACTGATTGGAACATTCTTAAAAAGAAGGAATGCACCGGTGAGCTCAGCAACACCAAAAGACCCAGAAGACCACGGAAAACAACTGTGGTGGATGACCGAAGAATTCTTTCCCTGGTGAAGAAAACACCCTTCACAACAGTTGGCCAGATCAAGAACACTCTCCAGGAGGTAGGTGTATGTGTGTCAAAGTCAACAATCAAGACAAGACTTCACCAGAGTGAATACAGAGGTTTCACCACAAGATGTAAACCATTGGTAAGCCTCAAAAACAAGAAGGCCAGATTAGAGTTTGCCAAACGACATCTAAAAAAGCCTTCACAGTTCTAGAACAACATCATATGGACAGATGAGACCAAGATCAACTTGTATCAAATTTATGGGAAGAGAAGAGTATAGAGAAGGAAAGTAACTGCTCATGATCCTAAGCATACCACCTCATCAGTGAAGCATAGTGGTGGTAGTGTCATGGCGTGGGCATGTATGGCTGCCAATAGAATTGGTTCTCTTGTATTTATTGATGATGTGACTGCTGACAAAAGCAGCAGGATGAATTCTGAAGTGTTTCGGGCAATATTATCTGCTCATATTCAGCCAAATGCTTCAGAACTCATTGGACAGCGCTTCACAGTGCAGATGGACAATGACCCAAAGCATACTGCAAAAGCAACCAAAGAAGTGGAATGTTATGCAATGGCCTGACCTGAATCCGATTGAGCATGCATTTTACTTGCTGAAGACAAAATTGAAGGGAAAATGCACCAAGAACGAGCAGGAACTGAAGACAGTTGCAGTAGAGGCCTGGCAGAGGATCACCAGGTATGAAACCCAGCATCTGGTGATGTCTATGCGTTCCAGACTTCAGGCTGTAATTGACTGCAAAGGATTTGCAACCAAGTATTAAAAAGTGAAAGTTTGATTTATAATTATTATTATTCTGTCCCATTACTTTTGGTCCCTTAACAAGTGGGAGGGACATATGCAAACTATTGTAATTCCTACACCGTTCACCTGATTTGGATGTTAATACCCTCAAATTAAAGCCGACAGTCTGCAGTTAAAGCACATCTAGTTTGTTTCATTTCAAATCCATAGTGGTGGTGTATAGAGCCAAAAATGGTAGAATTGTGTCGAAGTCCCAATATTTATGGACCTGAATGTAGGACTTGAGTTGGAGATGGCAGGAGGTGACAAGAACTTGAATGTGTGCTTTGAAGGACAGGGTAGAATCAAATATTATCTCAAGGCAGTAGACTTGTGAGACCGCAGAAAATGTGGCATTTTAATTGATAGGACTGGGGGAGAGGGCAATTGACATGGTGAAATGTGATGAATTCTGTTTAGGGTTGAGCGAACACCTGGATGTTCGGGTTCGCAGGGTTCGGCTGAACTTCGCCGCAAAGTTCGGGTTCGGGACCCGAACTTGACCCCGAACCCGATTGAAGTCAATGGGGACCCGAAATTTGGGGCACTAAAATGGCTCTAAGAAAGTCATATAAAGGGCTAGAAGGCTGCAAAAGGAAGCAAAATAGGAGTAAGAGCAGGACAATTGCCCTGCAAACAAATGTGGATAGGGAAATGAATTGAAATAGCATAGAATTTAAAAAAATGTTGAAAATAATGATCTTGAACTAGGAGGTGGAGTAGGAGGTTGAGGAGGCGGTGGACCTGGCGGTGTAGGTGTAAACGATGGTGGAGGAGGAGGAGGTACCCAACACTATTTTTGTCGTTTTTTTTTTTATATAAATTTGTGAAGACCCCAAAACATTGTGAAATATAAAAAATAAAACAAAGAGAAAGTGCTCTGGAGTATAACAATGGCTGGGTGCGGCCGGTATACTTGTCTATTCTGCACAAGGTACGGACAAGTCCTGTGGGATCCATGCCTGGTTCATTTTAATGAATGTGAGCTTGTCCACATTGGCTGTGGACAGGCTGCTGCGCTTGTCTGTGATCACCTGTCCTGCCGTGCTGAACACACGTTTGGACAATACACTGGCCGCAGGGCAGGCCAGCACCTCCAAGGCATAAAGGGCAAACTCAGGCCATGCGCCCAATATGGAGACCCAGAAGTTGAATGGCGCAGACCCATCAGTCAGTACGTGTGCACATGTACTGTTCCACCATTTTGCTGAAATCCTGCTAATCCCTCTAGCCACGCTCCAGTGATTCCCATGAGCTGCTTTGGGTGCCACCCTGCTGTAAACACAGTTCCTACTCCTCATCATCCTCCTCCTCCTCCTCATCCTCCAGAACTGTGCTGTGGCTGGACAATTGTGTACCTGGCCTTTGTTGGTGAAAGAACCCACCCTCCGAGCCACTTGTGAATGACTGGCCTGATAACCATGGAAATGATCCCTCTTCTTTCTCCTCTACCTCCTGTGCCACATCCTCTTCCATCATCGCCCGAAGCGTTTTTTTAAGGAGACATAGAAGTGGGATAGTAACGCTGAGGACTGCGTCATCGGCATTGGCCATGTTGGTAAACTACTCGAAACAGCGCAACATGGCACACACGTCCCACATGGAGGCCCACTCATTGGTGGTGAAGTGGTGCTGTTCCGCAGAGCGACTAACCTGTGTGTGCTGCAGCTGAAACTCCACTATCGCCTGCTGCTGCTCGCACAGTCTGTCCAGCAGGTGCAAGGTGGAGTTCCAACTTGTGGGCACGTCACATATGAGGTGGTGAGTGGGAAGGCCGAAGTTAGCAGCAGCATAGACATGCGAGCAGCAGCAGGGTGAGAACGCTGAAAGCGTTCTCAGACAGACCACACTTTCTGCAGCATCTCTGACATATCGGGGTAATTTTTCAGGAACCTCTGCACCACCAAATTCAGCACATGCGCCAGGCAAGAGATGTGCGTCAAACCGGCTAGACCCAGAGCTGCTATGAGATTTCGCCCAGTATGGCACACCACTAGGCTGGGCTAGAGGCTCAGTGGCCCCAACCACTCATCGGTCTGTTGTTCCATGCCTGTCCACAGCTCCTGCACGGTGTGGATTTTTTCCCCCAAACAGATGAGTTTCAAAACAGCATGCTGTCGTCTCCCCCTGGCTGTGCTGAAGATAGTGGTGAAGGTGTTACGCTGACCAGATGAGGAGGCAGAAGAGGAGAAAGCGGAGTAGGAGGAGGAGGCAACAGGAGGCAAAGAGAAACCTCCTACAATCCTCGGTGGCGGAAGGACATGCACCAAACTGCTATCTGCCTCAGGCCCAGCCGCTACTGCATTTACCCAGTGTGCAGTTAGGGAGATATAACGTCCCTGCCCGTGCTTACTGGTCCACATATGAGTGGTTATGTGGATCTTGCCACAGATGACGTTGCGCAGTGCACACCTAATATTGTCTGCCACTTAGTTGTGCAGGGCGGGGATGGCTCGCCTGGAAAAGTAGTGGCGGCTGGGAACCACGTACTGTGGGACAGCCACAGCCATAAGTTTTTTTTAAAGTCTCCGTCTCCACCAGATGGAACAGCATTTCAAAGGCCAGGAATTTTGAAATGCTGGCATTCAGGGCCAGGGATCGCGGGTGGGTAGGGGGGTACTTCCTCTTTCTCTCCAGTGTTTGGGAGAGGGATGGCTGAATGCTTCCATGGGACATTGTGGAGATGCTTGGTGACGGACGTGGTGGCGTTGCTGCCACATCCTCTCTTTGTGGGTTGGCAGGTGCCACTGTCACTCCAGAGGGGGAGGAAGAGGCCGAGACTGCAGCAGAAGAGGGACCAGGAGGAGCCTGAGATCTGTCGTGGTTTTTGAGGTGTTTACTCCACTGCAGCTCGTACTTTGCATTTAGATGCCTAGTCATGCAGGTTGTGCTTAGGTTTAGAACATTTATGCCTCACTTCAGGCTCTGATTGCACAGCGTGCAAACCACTCTCGTTTGGTCGTCAGCACATTGTATGAATAACTGCCACGCCAGGGAATTCCTTGGAGCTGGCTTTGGTGTGCTCAGTCCCTGGGTCCGGTGGGCAGTAGCAGGCGTACTGACTAGGGGACAGCCACTCTGATTTTGCACACTGCTCCCTCTTTTGCTGTGTGGCTGGTGCTGTGACCACCACCTCTTCCTCCGAACTACACATGTCACTCGCATGACCTTGATTCCATGTGGGGTCTAGGACCTCATCATTCTCCACATTATCTTCCACCCATTCTTCACCCCTGCCCTCCTTGCCGGTCTGCACACTGCAGAAATCCGCAGCAGTTGGCACCTGTGTTTCGTCATCATCAGAGATGTGCTGTGATGGTCCTCCCATGTCCACATCCTGAAACATAAGTGGTTTGGCATCAGTTCCCTCAATCTCTTCCACTTCTGGAGCAGGGCTATGTGGACAGCCCTTGGAAACCCTGCCAGCAGAGTCATCAAATAGCATAATAGACTGCTGCATGACTTGGGGCTCAGACTGCTTGGCTGATTTGCAAGAGGCTGAGGTGAAAGACAGATGCCGGGTGCAAGACAATGTGAAGGAACTGGAGGCACTGTCAGCCACCCATTCTACTACCACCTCTACTTGTTCTGGACTCACCATTCGTACACTGGCATTCGGGCCTACAAAATAACGCTGAACGTTCTGCTGCCTACGTGCACCTGAGGAAGGTGTTTAATTTGGGCATGTAGCTGGCACAGATCGACCACGTCCTCTCCCTGCAACAGGAGCTCCACCAACCCCAGCAGCACCATGACCAGGGACACAACCTTATTTGATGCTCTCTTCATTCTTTGAGGTCACCCACTGAACTAACAGACAGATTAACTATATAAATTTCCCTGTCACATATGCAGTGCAGGTGTACTTCCCGCAATAAATGGGTATATGACGTGCACTAACTAACAGACAGATTAACTATATTATTCTCCCTGTCACGTATGCAGTGCAGGTGTACTTACTTCACGCAATAAATGGGTATATGACGTGCACCTAACTAACAGAAGGATTAGCGATATCAATTTCCCTGTCACGTATGCAGTGCAGGTGTACTTTATGCAATAAATGGGTATATGACGTGCACCTAACAGACAGATTAACTATATCAATTTCCCTGTCATGTATGCAGTGCAGGTGTACTACATGCAATAAATGGTTATGCACCAAAATTAACAGACGGATTAACTATTATATTTGTGTGTCAGGGGTACAAAGTACAATGTTGCATTGCACCCATAAAAAAAATCACTGTAGGTCACACACAGAATTAACAGCCATATTTATGATTATCTTTCTGTGTCAGGGGTGCAAAGATGGTGCATTGCACCCACAAAAAAAATCGCTGTAGGTCACCCACAGAATTAACAGCCAGATTTATGATTAGCTTTCTGTGTCAGGGGTGCAAAGATGGTGTATTGCACCCACAAAAAAATCGCACTAACACTGTCCCTCACTTCAGCTGCCTGCTTTCTGTCCCTTCACTACTGAGAGCTGATGGGCGGTGCTACACGTGATCCAGCTTATATAGAGGCTGGGTCACATGATGCACCGGCCAATCATAGCCATGCCATTAGTAGGCATGGCTGTGATGGCTTCTAAGTGCACAGAGCTTAAAAGCTTGTTTAACAAGCTTTATTAAATGCCCGAACACTGAACTCAAACCCGAATTTCTCCAGCAAAGTTCGGGTTCGGGTACCAAAAATCGTAAAGTTCGGTACGGACCCAAACTTTACAGTTTGGGTTCACTCAATGCAAATTCTGTTTTCTCTATGTTTAGTTTTAAAAAGTAGGAGAAGTAGGAAAATATACTGTAAATGATAGACATGCTGTGATTCTGGATATCAAGAGAGTGACACCTGGGCCAGAAAGATAAAGTTGAGTAGGGGTCACAGAACAGAGCCTTAATAGACAAAGGGTGTGCTGAGGAGGTGGTGTGTGAATGGGAGTCACTGAATGCTTGGTTGTTGAGGTATAATGGGATCTAGGAGAGACCAGTAAATAATGCTATCCAACCTTGTATCCAGGTTTAGATGTGTGTTGATGAGGAAACCATATTTGCGGATGCAAATAGGGGGGACATGGTGTCATGCCCCCAGTTATTTGCATGCGCAAAAGATGTGTGTGTGTGTGATTTAGATGTGTGTGTGATTTATGACTTACCTGGTAACAGCTGCACTTAGTGCAGGCAGAAGTCATCTGGAACATCTTGATTGGAGGATGGATCAACGGCTGGTCACGTGGAGATACCTGTAAAAGAAGGGAGATGTCAGTTGCTGGGCACTCACTTAAAGAGGACCTTTCACCGATTCTTACCCTATGAACTAACTATACAGATAGGTAGAGCGGCACCCGGGGATCTCACTGCACTTACTATTATCCCCGGGCGCCGCTCCGTTCTCCTGCTATGTCCTCCGGTATCTCCGCTCACTAAGTTATAGTGGGCGGAGATACCAGTCCCTAAGTTATGGTAGGCGGAGTCTGCCCTAGCGCTGGCCAATCGCAGCGCAGAGCTCACAGCCTGGGAGGTTATTTTCTCCCAGGCTGTGAGCTCTGCAGTGCGATTGGCCAGCGCTAGGGCAGACTCCGCCTACCATAACTTAGGGAACGGAGATACCGGAGGGCATAGCAGGAGAACGGAGCGGCGCCCGGGGATAATAGTAAGTGCAGAGAGATCCCTGGGTGCCGCTCTACCTATCTGTATAGTTAGTTCATAGGGTAAGAATCGGTGAAAGGTCCTCTTTAAGTGTCAGTAAAGAATCCGGACCTGCACCTAAAAGAAGAAATTGAAGAATTACTTAAACAGCTCATTAAGAAAGCAGAGACTTACGGAGGGGAGGAACGGCTCAGGAGATGTCTTCAACAGGAATCCAGCACTGGAGATCAAGATATTCTATCCAGTCTGCACATCGTCTTCAGGCAGGAGCGCAGAGCTGGCAAGGATGGATGACATCATCGCTAGTGATGAACGGGAGGTGCCATATTTGATTTTGCGATATTTCGCGAATATTCGATTGAATATTCATCTTATATTCGTCAAAATCAAATATTCGTCATTATTCTATTTATCGCAAATAATATGCGATTTAGTTATTCGCGTATTGCGATTTTCTTTTAACTGTATAAGGCAACTTTCCTATTGGTTGGCTATGGCTATGGCTAATATGTGTATTTTACGAATATTCGCTATATTGCTATATATTCTTGTTTTAGAATATGACGAATACTCAAAAAAACTAAGTTATAGCAATATAGCGAATATTCGTAAAATACACATAGACCGCAATTTAGCTTATATAGTGCTATAATCATTTTTTTATAGTCAATTTTTTTTGTCTCTTCTGCACTTCAATTTTGGAAAAAATGTACACTATAAAAAAAAATACTATAGCACTATATTAGCTAAATTGCATTCTATATGTGCATTTTACGAATATCCGCTATATTGCTATATCTTAGTTTTTTAGAATATTCCGAATATTCTAAAAAACGAAGTTATAGCAATATAGCGAATATTCATAAAATACACATATAGACTGTAATTTAGCTAATATAGTGCTATTATCTTTTTTTATAGTAATTTTTTTTTTTCTCTTCTGGACTTCAGATTTGGAAAAAATGTACACTATTAAAAAAAAATACTATAGCACTATATTAGCTAAATTGCAGTCTATATGTGTATTTTACTAATATTCACTATATTGCGATATATTCTTGTTTTAGAATATGGTGAATATTCTAAAAAACGAAGTTATAGGAATATAGCGAATATATTCGTTATTTTGAATATTTGTCTTTTTTTTTTCAATCTGTACTGTTATTCCACTTTGGCATACTGCTCCCCGACAAGCGTCCCTCCCCGTCACCATGGGAATGCCTGTGCGTTAGAATATGCCATCGAATCTGAGTTTCCACGATCTCAGAAAAAACTCAGATCCGATAGTATTTTCTAACCCACAGGCGTTCCCATGGTGATGGGGATGCTGTTGAGGAGGAGTATGCGAACAACTGTACAGATCGGAAAAAAAAAGTGAATATTCAAAATAACGAATATATTCACTGAATTGCTATATATTTGTTTTTTAGAATATTTGTAATTTTTTTTCCATATGAAAACATGATTCCTTCCTGCTCAAGTTGCTTGTGGGCCAATGACTCATTGACCCACAAGAAAGAAGCAGGGAGGAATCATGTTTTCAGATGTAAAAAAATTACGAATATATATAATTATATATAGCACTATATTTGAAATATTCGCGAATTAGCGAAGTAGCAATATTTGTGATTAATATTCGCTATTCGAATATTCGAGCTCAACACTAATCATCGCTGTGCCCTGCTGCAGCGATGCTCTGCTTTCTCCCCGCCTACATAGAGGACAAGAAAAGAAAAACTAAGTTTTTCTCCACCACAAGAAGCTATAAGATGCAGAAATACAATTATTTCTTCATCACACAGCGCAAGGGGCAGAGAGAAGAAACTGTCACATACTCACCAACTGTTGCCAGTCCCTCCAGGCAAGTCATCTCAGGGAGCTGAAAAAGAAAGGAGAACAATCGGTACTCAGGATGGTGAGCATACTTTTACACCAATAGACTGCTTTCAGCAGTGCACTTAAACTTCAAACAAGATTATTAAGATAAGGTTCACTTATTTAAGGAATTTATTTCTTTCCTATCTCATAAAGGGGTCAAAACTGAATCCGATTTCGGTATGGTCTTCACCAGGCAGAAATTCGGATTTGGATAGGATTAAAGATAATGAGCATATTTCCAGAAATATTTACACAATGGATAATTCAGGGATTTTAAATGACAAATGTTTAATCTCATCCCTGGAGTCTGGCAGCGGAATTAAAGAAACATCATTAAAAGAAACAATGCCCTGCCAGTTTCCCCTCTGGGATTCCATTTGTCCAAACAAATCAAAGAAAAAATATGGAACAAGGAATATATTGATGTTTTTTCTCTCCTCCCTTCGGCTAAGGAAACATTAAAAATAGATAAAAAAGAAGAGGAAGAGAGAAAAAAATCAACAAATTACTTTTTTAAACTGGCTTTAAGCATTCTGCATTTATGTAGCAGTAATGGATGAAGAACACCCGAATTTATGTTGCGGCTTATTTCACCATCTTTACAGTATCCTAGAAGCTTAAAAAACTTAGGCGGTACTGCATGGTGTAATTATGACAAATCCTTTCGTAAAAAATATAGCAGTATACCCGGAATTAAAATGGGGTTCAAAGGATGTAGGTCTTTGGATCAACCTTATGTTTCCCCAAAAGACTAATCTTTTTCATCAACAATTTCCCAAAAAAGGAATTTGCTTTGCATTTAATGAGTCAGTATGCAGATGGCAAGCAAATTGCAAATATAAACACGGGTGCACTTTTTGCACAGGAAATCACCAAGCATCAAAATGCTTTAAAAAGCATGGTCAGCACCTTCCCAATAATAAATAATCCAAAAGAGGAGGTGACCCCATTGAACCTACCAAGACTCATTCAATACCCAAACAAAACAACTGCTCAAACATTAATTGAACGTTTCTCATATGGATTTTATATTCCGCCTTGTTCTAATACTGCATGTTCTTTTGTTAAAAACTTAAAATCGGTTATTTTCAATAAAACAGCTGTTCAAGAAAAAATTGATTAAAAAAAATCAGAAAACAGAGTTGCTGTTCCTTTTAGGCCTCTTTCAGACGGGCATCCCGGATTTTCTCCGGATGCATCCCGGGTGCATTGCGGGAAACCCGCGCTAGTGCGCACACAATTTCAGTCAGTTTTGACTGTGATTACATTGCGTTCTTCAGTTTTTATTGTGCGGGTGCAATGCATTTTGCACGCGCCTGATAAAAAACTGAATGTGGTACCCAGACCCAAACTTCTTAACTGAAGTTCGGGTTTGGGTTTGGTGTTGTGTAGATGTTATTATTTTCCTTAAAACATGGTTATAAGGGAAAATAATAGCATTCTTAATACAGAATGCTTAGTAAAATGTTCCTCGAGGGGTTAAAAAATAAAAGCAATTAACTCACCGAAATCCTTCTATCTTCATTCAGCAGGACCTACGTTGACGTTACCGCACTCACCACGTGGTGATTACGTCATCAAAGGTCCTTTTGCAGGTCCTCAAAGAAGAAGAAAGAAGACAATGCCGTCTGCGCAATCAAATGGATGAGGTGAGTTAATTGTGTTTTTTTTAAACCCATCAAGCAACATTTTACTAAGCATTCTGTATTAAGAATGCTATGATTTTCCTTTATAACCATGTTATAAGGGAAAATAATACAGTAAATTGACGTTAATCAATTTACTAACATCCTCTCATAGCAACCATGCGTAAAAATCGCATTGCATCCGCACTTGATTGCGGATGCTATTCGATTTTCACGCAGCCTCATCCATTTCTATAGGGCCTGCGTTGCGTGAAAAATGCAGAATATAGAACATGCTGCGATTCTCATGCAACGCACAAGTGATGTGTGAAAATCACCGCTCATCTGCACAGCCTCATTGAAGTGAATGGGTCCGGATTCAGTGCGGGTGCAATGCGTTCACCTCAAGCATTCCACCCTCGCGGAATTCTCGCCTGTGTTAAATGGGCCTTATACAACCCCCTTTTAAAAATTTTAGATTGTCTACACTAGGGTTAGTCCCTAAAACAGAAGCCAACAGTTACCAACTCATCCATCCCTTGTCATACCCAAAAGACAATTCAGTAAATGATTTAATTGATAAAAAAAAAGACATCTGTACACTATGCATCCTTTGATCAAGCATTATCATTACTTAGAAAATCAGGAAGGAATGTGTTGATGGCAAAAACGGACATAAAATCCGCCTTCAGGTTATTGCCTATTAACTCAGCGGGGTATAATTCTTTAGGCTTTCAATTTGAAGGAAAATTTTATTATGACAAAGCACTTCCCATGGGTTTTTCCCTATCCTGTTTCTACTTCAAGGCATTCTTAACATTCTTGCAATGTATGCTAGAATGTCGTTCAAGCGGAGGCTACACAATCCACTACTTGGACAATTTTCTATTCATTGGTAGAGAAAAAAACAATGATTGCATGAATTTATTAAACACTTTCAGAAACATTGCTGAATTTTTCCAAATTCCATTAGCAGAAGAAAAGATAGTATACCCAACAAAGGATATTATATTTTTGGGTATCTCCATAAACACAGAAAAAATGGAATTCAAAATACCGGAAGAAAAAATATCGTCATTGAGGATTTTATTAAACAATTTGTAAACATCCAAGAAAACTACATTAAAACGTTTACAATCAGTTAAATTTTATAACTAGAGTGATCCCAATGGGGAGAGTTTTTTCTAGACTAATGTATTCTACCACAGTGGGGAAAAGCAGCCCATTTGATCACATTCGTCTTACAAAACAAATAAAAGATGATATTCAAATTTGGCTAAGTTTCCTGGAAGAATATAATAGTAGAACTATGTGGCAGAAAGAATTTCTAGATTCTGATTCACTCCAATTATTCACGGATGCTGCAACTTCAGTGGGTCACGGAGCAATTTTCCAGAACCAATGGTCTGCTGAAACATGGCCAAAAAAGTGGCTAGATGAACCATTCATAAAAATAAAAAAAACATCAATTTCTTGGAACTTTTTCCAGTTTTGGTAGCTTTAACTATTTGGCAAGTTAATAAAAAAAAAAACTAACTAAATTTTATATATTCAGATAACAAGGGTGTGTTTTTTTCCATAAATTGTTTATCTGCCAAATCAGAGTTAGTAATCAACATTTTGAGACAAATCGCCCTTACATGTTTAAAACACAATATTTAGTTAAAAGCAAAATATATTGAAGGCAGGTCTAATATAATCGCAGATTCTTTGTTTCGGCAAAACTTTTCCTATTTCAGACAGCTGGTCCCAGAAGCAAAAGAAAAGGGAATCCCATGCCCATCAAAATTGTGGAAGACGATCTGGATTTGATCAAAGGTTTAATTAGCAATTCACTAGCCCCTACGACATGGGCTGCTTACACAGCTGCATGGAATAATTGGAGAACATTCTGTTCTGCTATAATTTCATCATATGGGATAACAACATGGTACATGTTATCCTATTCATTTTGAATCTAATAAAAAAGGGCTACAAAGGGGACTACATTCATAAAATCCTATCCGGCATTTCTTTTTCCCAAAAAATTTGCAACATCCCCCATTTACGTCAAAAACTTAATTTAAACAGCTAATTAATAGTTTAAAAAGAAAAAATCCTATCAAGAGAAGAACTAAACCATTATCTCTTGATCTATTAAAACAATGTATGGAGTACTTACAGTTTACTTGCTCATCCCACTATGAGACTTGCTTATTCAAAGCTGCATTTTCACTTTCCTTTTTCGGTTCACTTCGCATCATTGAAATTACGGCTACGAATAGAACAACAGAAGCACTATTACAAATCAACAACCTGGTTATCCATAAGGAAAAAATCTAATTACACATAAAAAGATCTAAAACCGACCATCAAGGTAAAGGAACCTGGGTAACCCTGGATAGTTGCTAGGTCATGTAAACCAGGCTCTCTTTTCATGCACGTTAATGGATCCCCATTAACCAAGTTCCAATTCAATTGCATTTTGTCAAAATGTAATAAAAAATTCAGCTCATTCGTTTAGAATTGGAGCTACAACGTATGCATATGAAATGGGTCTTAAAGAAAGTACAAGAAAGAAAATAGGTAGATGGAATTCAAATAGGTATAAACTGTACATTAGACCTGAATTACTGTTAATATTTTCCAGAACAGAAAATTATTTGGATACTCGGAGACGAGCTCATTTCTTCAGCCAGTAAAAGAGCATCTATTAAATTCAAAACTGAGAATTTAAGTAATTAGGTATCCATTAATTGGAGAGGGATAGCAGATCTAAGAATAAAAAGCATTCATTCAGTATGTGTATCGGCCACAAAATTGTGGCCAGAACCTAATATGATATATAATTTTTCACATTGGAACATCCGACATGGGTAGGATCCATACTCATGATTTGAAAAAAGAACTAACTGACACTATGTTAGAAGTACATAATCAATTCCCACAATCCAAGATCGCATTTTCAGAAATAGTACCTAGATGGGAATGGAGTTCTAATACATTGTGCTTTATAAAAAAAAAAAAAAAAATGAATTCGAATAAACAAAAGAATGGAGATTTATTTTTGGCTAGTATTCAAGAAATGTCCTACAGACATATAGAATTAGAAGGATTTATAGCAGGATTATACAATCATTCAAAACAAGAATTATCAGATATTGGTTTTGACATTTTTAATGTTGAGTTACAGAATATGATCGAAATAGGCTGCGGTGCTGGTTAAGCCATTTATGGCGGTTGGGGTAATTTTCACTCGCTGAGTGGACTAGTTGGATTTATTTATTCTGTATTTAATTATGTTGGTATTTATTAATACGGTTTAATTAATTGTATATTTATTAGGTAACATTAAGCACCGTGGCCAATTATTTTCCAACAATAAAAACATATTTAATAATTTGTGGTGTAATAAGCGTGGTTAATTATTTTGTGTTTCATAAATTTTGATAGTTACAAGATTGGGGTCTATGACACCATGAAGAAACCATATTTGCGGATGCAAATAGGGGGGACATAGTGTCATGCCCCCCAGTTATTTGCATGGGCAAAAGATGTGTGTGTGATTTATGACTTACCTGGTAACAGCTGTACTTGGTGCAGGCTGAAGTCATCTGGAACATCTTGATTGGAGGATGGATCAACGGCTGGTCGCATGGAGAAACCTATAAAAGAAGGGAGATGTCAGTTGCTGCGCACAAAGTGGCAGTGAAGAATCCCCCTCCCCTACCCCTTTTATAACTAAAATGTCACGGTGTGAAAAATGGGGTAATAGTCACTCGCTGAGTGGACTAGTTGGATTTATTTATTCGGTATTTAATTATGTTGGTATTTATTAATACGGTTTAATTAATTGTATATTTATTAGGTAACATTAAGCACCGTGGCCAATTATTTTCCAACAATAAAAACATATTTAATAATTTAAGTGTGGTTAATTATTTAGTGTTTCATAAATTTTGATGGGTACAAGATGGGGGTCTAGGACACCATGCAAGGTTCTCTCGCTCTTTGTAAACGCAAACTTTCAAAATAGGAACCCCTCCATATTTATATTCTGAGGTATAAATTTGTTATACACCAAGGGGATGCTAATGTATCTTAGTATTTGTAAAATTGTAACTCAGTGATGATTTTTGTCATATGAGAACTATTTTTACTTTATGGATTTAAGATTGGTAATTTGAAGATAAAGTCATATTTTTGCAGAAAGAAATTGCTGATTGTGTGCATCTTTTTACCTACTTTGAAAGTTAGGACCTAGGAGAAGGCCAGGTCTCTGATGCTGAAGGTTGAAATAGTTTGTAAAAGGAAAATGGTTGATTTTGTCAGAGGCAGACGACAAGTTAAAAAGGAGGAGTTCAAAGTAATGACGTTAAGCTTTAGGAGCTAGCGGATTGTTGATGGTTTTAGCCCAAAACAGTTTTGGTAGTGTGATGGGGTCAAAAGCCTTTTTGTTGGTCCAAAAGTGAGCGAGATGAGAGATTGGAGAATAGTTCAAAGTGCATATGTTGTTCCAAGAATTTTGATGTGAAGGAGAGTAGAAAGATGGGAAGGAAAAGCTTCTTGAGTATGGGTGTTTAAAAGAAGAAGGGACAATACCACTTGTTAGTAGTAGGTTGAAGAGATAGGTTAAGACTGTGATAAGTATAGTGATAAGGTTACAGTTGAGGTGGAAGGGGATTTGGTTAAGGGCACAGGTGGTGAGCTATGATTTGGAGAGTATGGGGGAAAGCTTTTTCTCAGTGAAGGAGTTTATGTTGGAAGAACATTGATTAGTTGTGTAGAGGGGATTGTTGGTTGAAGCTTTTATGGAGGTTATCACATACCTACCCGTCTGCTTTCCCTCTCTGGATGCAGCTTCTGATCTCCAGCACCACAGG
Source organism: Bufo bufo (assembly GCF_905171765.1). NCBI lineage: Eukaryota > Metazoa > Chordata > Amphibia > Anura > Bufonidae > Bufo > Bufo bufo. Next base: position 623,964,319 of record NC_053390.1, read on the forward strand.
CATCCACAACTCCATAGGTAACTGTCTATTCAGCATTCCTTTCATGTCATCTCTCTCAAAGTACCATTTCACAGAGAGGCTGGGCACCACCCCTTTCTCTCTAGGAGGAAATATAAGTCAGTTTAGTATTAGCTGTCAACAAGTGCACAGCTGAAAAAAAGCAGTTAGAAGCAGAGTCCAGTAGAAAATTGCGGAGCATTTGTCAGAGAAAGGTATACACATTTAAATGATGGCTATAGCCTTCTCTACCTGTGGTGGGAGGAAATAAGCTTCAGACAACCCAACAGAAAGGCCCCCCTGTTCAGAGACCATATTTCACTGAGAATACTACAGAGGTAACAAAGCCAGAGTGAGCGAGATAAATCATATCACTTAGTCAAGTTGGAAAGATTGTGCAGACTATTAGAAAGAGCCTCAGCCCTCTATCCTCCATATGCCACCTTGGGGAATTGCATACGGCTAATGTAAAGATTGCACCTAATGTGTACTGTGCCCGTGTGAACCACTTATGAACTGCTTCAGTAATGCATATTGGAGTAATTGCATGAAACCTGGATTTCATTGGCTCAAGTTCCAGGGACCCCAGCCTTGCACCCCATGGGCATCACTAACACCAAGAGCACCACTAAACACCATCAGGCAGGAGAACCCCAATATCCAGGGAGTGCCTGTCACGGCGGGGAGTGAGGGAAACCCCCCCACGTGCGGTCTCAGAGGGTAAAGGGGATCAGCCTGGCCAAAAGGAGTAATTAGGGAGCAGGTCACCTCCTACAACATCCCTAACCCTCTCCCTGACTCCTCACCGTATGAGCGGACCCTGATGGTGGGACAGCTCATACACAGGATACCAAATATTCTGAGTCACCCTGGAAATCCCTCACATAGGAGCAGGGGAGAGACTACCTGTTCATCCTCAACACAGAGGAACATGAGTCTCTAACTAAGGCCAGGCTTCAAGGAGAGGGGAACACATACAGCACATGGAGATGGCAGGTAAGTGAAACCAGCAACACACCTACATGCCACAGACACACTGACTGGAACCCGTGCACAAGTGCTGATGTCCACTCCAACATAAAAGGACACAGCACACACCACAAACCACACACTAACCCAGGACACCATAGCTGCAATAACATGAGACACCACAAGAACATCTACTATCTTCTTAACATCTACTATGACCACAAGGGTGGCCCTCACTGGACAGATGGCATATGAAGACCAGGAGGATAACTCCAGCATACACCATAGCCTGAGTACCCCTCAGCTTCAGGCATCCAGCAGAGGCTAAATAGCCCAAGCAGCCACACCCACACACACATAAACCCAGTCTTAAAACACTAGGAAGGTAGTTAACCCTTCCAACACCAGACAAGGGGAGGAAGCCACTTAAAGGGGAAGTGCACACACAAGCATAAAAAGCTACATGTTGCCGCAGGCAACAACATGCATTGCAACCATGTCATGGCAATCACCCAGAAGGCCGAGACATTGCCACCGCATGCACACACAGCAACACGTTGCCGCGGGCAACCGCAAGTGTAGCAACAGTGTCACAGCGCACACCATAGGCCGTGACAGTGCCCCAAAGGCAGGGGTGTAGCAATGGGGCCAGCCAGGACACATTCCCTGGGCGCAGAGACTGGGGGAAGGTGCTCCCACCGGTAGTTCATTTCCATAGTGAAGCTTTACTGTTCAGCTAAGCTCCGGCGCTCTCCCTCAAGCCACACATCACACTATTGGTTGTGCGGGAGGAGCACTGAAAGCCTGAGAATCAGCCTCCTGCACAGCCAGCAGCACAATGTGTGTGTGGGAGCGCATCATGCTGCTGGATGTGCCAATCATCAGGGAAGCAGGCAAGTATTTGTTGGAGAGTGCACTAGGGGCCACTAAGGGTAAGCACATGCAGGACATACCCACTGTAAAGCGGCACAAAAGTGGACATAACTACTGTATGGGGCATAAAGGTGGGCATTTTTTCTCCTTGTGTAAATTTGAGTGGCACATGTGCGGTGGCACGATCCTGTGTCCTTGCCCCGGACGCAGAAAAGCATAGCTGCCCAAAAGGAAGAATAGGTATGCTCTTTCTAATGTTGCACGTTGCCCAGAGCCATGAGTACTGCAACTCCTATGCAGCACGCTGCATAGCGATTTGACCGCTCTTGGGGGTCACATTGGGTCTCTGCAGTCTAAATTGCTTCCTATAAGAAATGTAAATCCCTTTCATAATTAACAATCTTAATTCATACATATTTAATTATAAGTATTTAATTATTTAGGAAATCAAATTAATCTACATTTAAATGAACAAAACTAGCACTGATTTAACTATTTAGCCATAGTATGTGATTGGCGCATAAAAGCGCATGTTTTTCTTTAAGTGATTTGTTTCAGATGCAGCTTATTGTTCAAGATTTCTAATATTGTTTAAAGGATGAACTTTGGTGACTAAGCAATTCAGCCCGTATTCCTCTAGTGTCTCTTTTATTTCATATCTTGTTAGTAAAGCTACTTCTCCCCTGACAGGTAAATCCTTCCTGGCGCCACTTGTCTCCTCTCTCAGACCTCAGTCCTATGATGATGACTACTTTGAAAGTCATCCTAAAATCCTATCGTCTGTTTCAGCTGTCATTTTGTAACAGACCTGATTGATCATATAAAATGATTCAGATGCTGAACCCATAAGTGCATAGTAAATGTACTGAAGCATTAATTTTGCAGATCTCGCAGCTTGTCTTTGCCATTCTTGCAAAGGTAATGCAGCTATGATGTAAGCAATATTTCACACAATATCATGCAACATAATTAGTATGTTTTAATCACCACACGACTTCTAATAAGTCCTTTTTTCCCACTAATACAAGCCAAACATGCTTTAGAACATATCACTGCACCGCACAAGGGCAAATAAGACATATAAATATTTTCTTGTAATAAACCCTGTTAATGGCTGTATCAAACAGCACTTGCACTCCAATAATAAGAACGGTTTGCTGGACTTACAGAGCTGTATAATGGCAATGTGTATCCCCAGTCAGTGCAGCAAGGTGTAATAGGATTGTTCCTGATACCCAGGCTGTTACCTCCCCTACTGAACCCTGTTCATTATAAATGCTGTGGAATGATTCCTCCCTATCCTTTCCCTACACCTTGAATAATCTTTTCCTGCACTTGTAAATCGTTTTTTTAGCACAATGAAGTTTTTTTTAACACTGTCCCTAGCGCCTGCTGACGCCTCTCCCTGCACTAAGTACACTGGGAAATGGCAGAATCTAAGATGGGTGATGCTATTTATAGGGCTGTGACATCACAGGGCTGGCTGCTGATTGGCTGCATGCATGGCATTATGGGTGATCCTGCCTTCCCAGAGTTCTTCTCCATGTCTTCACACGTGCAGCAGCCTTTTATTAGGAAAAAATGTGATTCGTTACCATGAAGTGCGGGGAAATTCGGCAACGGTGCAAATCAAATTTTTCCTGAAATTCTGATCGAATTCCACTTCGTCAGCTTCGATTCGCTTATCTCTAGTTGTCACCCAATGCATTCCTGGATAGTTGCTATCTAAGGCCCCATGCACATGTGGAGAAATTTATCAAAGATTTATGATTTTTGTGGTGTTAAAAGGTTGCAAATTATGGAACACTCCATTTGTGCAATCATTTTTACTTTTTTCACTTCTCTATACTTATAAAGTGGCAAGAAAAGCTGTGGGGATCAACAGAGGGGAGGATGGATTTACTCTATTTACTTCACAAATTAGTATACGTTATAGAACAGTTGTATATAAGCGCCTAGCTGGTGTAGAGTTAAGTTTCTGGCTTATGGAGAAAGAGAAATGCACCTAATTTATTAAGCGGACGAATCCGGACCCATTTATTCTCTATTGGGCCGAAAGAGATGCGGACAGCACACAGTGTGCTATCCGCTTGGCATTTCCAGAGTGCGGCCCCGATCTTCCGGTCCGCGGCTCCCGAAAAAAATAGAACAAGTTCTATTCTTGTCCGCAATTGCAGACCAGAATAGGCAGTTCTATGGGGGTGCCGGCCGGTGTATTGCGGATCCGCAATTTGCAGATCCACAATACACTACGAACGTGTGAATGGACCCTAATATTGTATCATTCATAAGCCCACCAGGGCAAAAAGACAGGAGGTAAATCAGAGGCGGAATAAAGTAGAGACCATTTGTAGTTCCCTGGAGCAAAGGTACTTTGGACTATAAATGTTTGTGGAAATCAGCTCCTATTGCTACTATACAAAGCAATCAACTCACTACTTTGGTGTACTTGGAAGGGTTAACAATGATTTATGCTGTTTACACATACTGTTTTATATTGTTGAACTGCATTTTAAATTGTTTATTGTAATATAACCTGCTCACTGTCACAGTTTTTGCACTATATCTGCACTGCACTGATGAAATGGTTAAAGAGTAACTGCCATTTCACTACCAAAAATGAAATTCCTAACATATGTGATGCTGATGGAGAGATATTCATGAAGCTTTATTTGTCGATTAATTTTACCTTTCTGATGTCTGTATTCGGCCCTTAGCAAGCCTATTTCTCTGTGCCTCTATTTCAGCGTCTTCTAAGATGGCCTCTGCTGCACTTCCTGTGGTGATCTTTGCCATGTCCTTGAGACCATCCTGTATTTCCCTCACTTCCCATAACCCCTTCTCTCCTCACATGAACTAGCAGGACCAATCAGAATGCAAATACCCTCCCCCACTACCCTAGAGCAGTGTGTATCCTCTCACATACAGCTAACCATAGACAAGCCCTGCAATGACATGAAATTAGTAAGCATTTGTTTTAGTGTCTTAATAGTCGCATTAAAAGGCTTTTTAGGAATCATTTTGGGGTATATATAGTGTACTAAATAATGTTTATTAATTTATTTTTAAGGGGAAAGATAAAAAACAGCAATTTTTACATTATTTTGTAGAATTTTTTTATGGCGTTCACTATGTGGTAAAAATAACGGAATTTAATTATGTGGGTCACTATATTGATAATAATTATAGGTAGCAATCTATGGCACACCACATGTATTGCTATTAGAAAATAGTAATTTTAATTCATTAATTCATAAGTTTTTAATCTTTACAACACTTTGTGTCATTCCTCATCCAGTATTATATCGAGCATAACATAGGTCCCGACATTTCGGTCAGTTGTGACCTTTATCAAGGGATCTGCGGCCCATGTGTCTGTTTGTGGAGCTGGATGAGGAATGACACAAAGTGTTGTAAAGATTAAAATAAAAGGACTTTTGGGTCTCTAATAGAGTTGAGCGAACACCTGGATGTTCGGGTTCGAGAAGTTCGGCCGAACTTCCCGGAAATGTTCGGGTTCGGGATCCGAACCCGACCCGAACTTTGTCCCGAACCCGAACCCTATTGAAGTCAATGGGGACCCGAACTTTTCGGCACTAAAAAGGCTGTAAAACAGCCCAGGAAAGAGCTAGAGGGCTGCAAAAGGCAGCAACATGTAGGTAAATCCCCTGCAAACAAATGTGGATAGGGAAATGATTAAAAATAAAAATAAAATATATAAAAATAAACCAATATCAATTGGAGAGAGGTCCCATAGCAGAGAATCTGGCTTCACGTCAGCAGAGAATCAGTCTTCATGCCATAGCAGAGAATCTGGCTTCACGTCACCCACCACTGTAACAGTCCATTGTCATATATTTAGGCCCCAGCACCCAGGCAGAGGAGAGAGGTCCCGTAACAGAGAATCTGGCTTCATGTCAGCAGAGAATCAGTCTGCATGTCATAGCAGAGAATCAGGCTTTAAGTCACCCAACACTGGAACAGTCCATTGTCAGATATTTAGGCCCAGGCACCCAGGCAGAGGAGAGAGGTTCCGTAACAGAGAATCTGGCTTCATGTCAGCAGAGAATCAGTCTGCATGTCATAGCAGAGAATCAGGCTTCACGTCACCCACCACTGGAACAGGCCACTGTCACATATTTAGGCCCAGGCACCCAGGCAGAGGAGAGAGGTCCCATAACAGAGATTCAGGCTTCATGTCAGCAGAGAATCAGTCTTCATGTCATAGCAGAGAATCAGGCTTCACGTCACCCACCACTGGAACAGGCCACTGTCACATATTTAGGCCCAGGCACCCAGGCAGAGGAGAGAGGTCCCATAACAGAGATTCAGGCTTCATGTCAGCAGAGAATCAGTCTTCATGTCATAGCAGAGAATCAGGCTTCACGTCACCCACCACTTGAACAGGCCACTGTCACATATTTAGGCCCAGGCACCCAGACAGAGGAGAGAGGTCCCGTAACAGAGAATCTGGCTTCATGTCAGCACAGAATCAGTCTTCATGTCATAGCAGAGAATCAGGCTTCACGTCACCCACCACTGGAACAGGCCACTGTCACATATTTAGGCCCAGGGACCCAGGCAGAGGAGAGAGGTCCCATAACAGAGATTCAGGCTTCATGTCAGCAGAGAATCAGTCTTCATGTCATAGCAGAGAATCAGGCTTCACGTCACCCACCACTGGAACAGGCCACTGTCACATATTTAGGCCCAGGCACCCAGGCAGAGGAGAGAGGTCGCGTAACAGAGAATCTGGCTTCATGTCAGCACAGAATCAGTCTTCATGTCATAGCAGAGAATCAGGCTTCACGTCACCCACCACTGGAACAGGCCACTGTCACACATTTAGGCCCCGGCACCCAGACAGAGGAGAGGTTCATTCAACTTTGGGTTGCCCCGCAATATAATGGTAAAATGAAAATAAAAATAGGATTGAATGAGGAAGTGCCCTGGAGTACAATAATATATTGTTAAGGGGAGGTAGTTAATGTCTAATCTGCACAAGGGATGGACAGGTCCTGTGGGATCCATGCCTGGTTCATTTTTATGAACGTCAGCTTGACCACATTGGCTGTAGACAGGCGGCTGCGTTTGTCTGTAATGACGCCCCCTGCCGTGCTGAATACACGTTCAGACAAAACGCTGGCCGCCGGGCAGGCCAGCACCTCCAAGGCATAAAAGGCTAGCTCTGGCCACGTGGACAATTTGGAGACCCAGAAGTTGAATGGGGCCGAACCATCAGTCAGTACGTGGAGGGGTGTGCACAGGTACTGTTCCACCATGTTAGTGAAATGTTGCCTCCTGCTAACACGTTCCGTATCAGGTGGTGGTGCAGTTAGCTGTGGCGTGGTGACAAAACTTTTCCACATCTCTGCCATGCTAACCCTGCCCTCAGAGGAGCTGGCCGTGACACAGCTGCGTTGGCGACCTCTTGCTCCTCCTCTGCCTTCGCCTTGGGCTTCCACTGGTTCCCCTGTGACATTTGGGAATGCTCTCAGTAGCGCGTCTACCAACGTGCGCTTGTACTCGCGCATCTTCCTATCACGCTCCAGTGTAGGAAGTAAGGTGGGCACATTGTCTTTGTACCGGGGATCCAGCAGGGTGGCAACCCAGTAGTCCACACACGTTAAAATGTGGGCAACTCTTCTGTCGTTGCGCAGGCACTGCAGCATGTAGTCGCTCATGTGTGCCAGGCTGCCCAGAGGTAAGGACAAGCTGTCCTCTTTGGGAGGCGTATCGTCATCGTCCTGTGTTTCCCCCCAGCCACGCACCAGTGATGGGCCCGAGCTGCTTTGGGTGCCACCCCGCTGTGAACATGCTTCATCCTCATCCTCCTCCACCTCCTCCTCATCCTCGTCCTCCTCGTCCTCCAGTAGTGGGCCCTGTCTGGCCACATTTGTACCTGGCCTCTGGTGTTGCAAAAAACCTCCCTCTGAGTCACTTTGAAGAGACTGGCCTGAAAGTGCTAAAAATGACCCCTCTTCCTCCTCTTCCTCCTGGGCCACCTCCTCTTCCATCATCGCCCTAAGTGTTTTCTCAAGAAGACATAGAAGTGGTATTGTAACGCTGATAACGGCGTCATCGCCACTGGCCATGTTGGTGGAGTACTCGAAACAGCGCAACAGGGCACACAGGTCTCGCATGGAGGCCCAGTCATTGGTGGTGAAGTGGTGCTGTTCCGCAGTGCGACTGACCCGTGCGTGCTGCAGCTGAAACTCCACTATGGCCTGCTGCTGCTCGCACAGTCTGTCCAGCATGTGCAATGTGGAGTTCCACCTGGTGGGCACATCGCATATGAGGCGGTGAGCGGGAAGGCCGAAGTTACGCTGTAGCGCAGACAGGCGTGCAGCAGCAGGGTGTGCACGCCGGAAGCGCGAACAGACGGCCCGCACTTTATGCAGCAGCTCTGACATGTCGGGGTAGTTGCGAATGAACTTCTGCACCACCAAATTCAGCACATGCGCCAGGCAAGGGATGTGCGTCAAACCGGCTAGTCCCAGAGCTGCAACGAGATTTCGCCCATTATCGCACACCACCAGGCCGGGCTTGAGGCTCACTGGCAGCAAACACTCGTCGGTCTGTTGTTCTATACCCCGCCACAACTCCTGTGCGGTGTGGGGCCTGTCCCCCAAACATATGAGTTTCAGAACGGCCTGCTGACGTTTACCCCGGGCTGTGCTGAAGTTGGTGGTGAAGGTGTGTGGCTGACTGGATGAGCAGGTGGAAGAAGAGGAGGAGGAAGCTGAGTAGGAGGAGGAGGAGACAGGAGGCAAAGAATGTTGCCCTGCGATCCTTGGCGGCGGAAGGACGTGCGCCAAACAGCTCTCCGCCTGGGGCCCAGCCGCCACTACATTTACCCAGTGTGCAGTTAGGGAAATATAGCGTCCCTGGCCGTGATTACTGGTCTACGTATCTGTGGTTAGGTGGACCTTTCCACAGATGGCGTTGCGCAGTGCACACTTGATTTTATCGGACACTTGGTTGTGCAGGGAAGGCACGGCTCTCTTGGAGAAGTAGTGCCGGCTGGGAACAACATACTGTGGGACAGCAAGCGACATGAGCTGTTTGAAGCTGTCTGTGTCCACCAGCCTAAATGACAGCATTTCATAGGCCAGTAGTTTAGAAATGCTGGCATTCAGGGCCAGGGATCGAGGGTGGCTAGGTGGGAATTTACGCTTTCTCTCAAATGTTTGTGAGATGGGGAGCTGAACGCTGCCGTGTTACATGGTTGAGATGCTTGGTGACGCAGGTGGTGGTGTTGGTGGTACATCCCATGTTTGCTGGGCGGCAGGTACCAACGTTCCTCCAGAGGCGGAGGAAGAGGCCGAGGCGGCAGCAGCAGAAGAGGTAGCAGGGGGAGCCTGAGTGACTTCTTTGTTTTTAAGGTGTTTACTCCACTGCAGTTCATGCTTTGCATGCAGGTGCCTGGTCATGCAGGTTGTGCTAAGGTTCAGAACGTTAATGCCTCGCTTCAGGCTCTGATGGCACAGCGTGCAAACCACTCGGGTCTTGTCGTCAGCACATTGTTTAAAGAAGTTCCATGCCAGGGAACTCCTTGAAGCTGCCTTTGGGGTGCTCTGTCCCAGATGGCGGCGGTCAGTAGCAGGCGGAGTCTCTTGGCGGCGGGTGTTCTGATTTTGCCCACTGCTCCCTCTTTGTCTTTTGCTACGCTGTTGGCTCGGTCTCACCACTGCCTCTTCCTCCGAACTGTGAAAGTCAGTGGCACGACCTTCATTCCATGTGGGGTCTCTGACCTCATCGTCCCCTGCATCGTCTTCCACCCAGTCTTGATCCCTGACCTCCTGTTCAGTCTGCACACTGCAGAAAGACGCAGCAGTTGGCACCTGTGTTTCGTCATCATCAGAGACGTGCTGAGGTGGCATTCCCATGTCCTCATCATCAGGAAACATAAGTGGATGTGCGTTAGTGCATTCTATCTCTTCCACCCCTGGGGAAGGGCTAGGTGGATGCCCTTGGGAAACCCTGCCAGCAGAGTCTTCAAACAGCATAAGAGACTGCTGCATAACTTGAGGCTCAGACAGTTTCCCTGATATGCATGGGGGTGATGTGACAGACTGATGGGCTTGGTTTTCATGCGCCATCTGTGCGCTTTCTGCAGAAGACTAGGTGGGAGATAATGTGAACGTGCTGGATGCACTGTCGGCCACCCAATTGACTAATGCCTGTACCTGCTCAGGCCTTACCATCCTTAGAACGGCATTGGGCCCCACCAAATATCCCTGTAAATTCTGGCGGCTACTGGGACCTGAGGTAGTTGGTACACTAGGACGTGTGGCTGTGGCAGAACGGCCACGTCCTCTCCCAGCACCAGAGGGTCCACTAACACCACCACGACCATGTCCACGTCCGCGTCCCTTACTAGTTGTTTTCCTCATTGTTACCGTTCACTACAATAAGAAAAATATTATTCGGGCCAATGTATTGAATTAAAATTCAGGCCTTTTTTTACAGAAACCTAACACTGTCTGGCTATCTATTTAGGTACTGTATTACACTAATACAGGCACACAAGTAATGACAGATTTGGTTGAATATAAATGTGAGGCCTATTTTTTACGCGCTGTGTGACAGATATACCTTTAATCACAGAATTAGACTTGTATCTGCACGGTAGCGTGTGTGTTAAGTTTTTCAGAATGACACTATCAGCACCTTGAATCTAAGATATCCTTTTTGGGATAGATTTAAAGTAGGCCTGATATAGCAGAAACTACTAATTTTGAGAATGGCAAATTTGGGAATAGTTTTTCAACCCAGAACAAAAACTGTGCTTTTACGGTCACTACAAATAATTTGACCAGCTAAAACAGTACAGATTTGGTTGAATATAAATGTGAGGCCTGTTTTTTACGCGCTGTGTGACAGATATACCTTTAATCAAAGAATTAGACTTGTATCTGCACGGTAGCGTGTGTGTTAAGTTTTTCAGAATGACACTATCAGCACCTTGAATCTAAGATATCCTTTTTGGGATAGATTTAAAGTAGGCCTGATATAGCAGAAACTACTAATTTTGAGAATGGCAAATTTGGGAATAGTTTTTCAACCCAGAACAAAAACTGTGCTTTTACGGTCACTACAAATAATTTGACCAGCTAAAACAGTACAGATTTGGTTGAATATAAATGTGAGGCCTATTTTTTACGCGCTGTGTGACAGATATACCTTTAATCACAGAATTAGACTTGTATCTGCACTGTAGCGTGTGTGTTAAGTTTTTCAGAATGACACTATCAGCACCTTCAATCTAAGACATCCTTTTTGGGATAGATTTAAAGTAGGCCTGATATAGCAGAAACTACTAATTTTGAGAATGGCAAATTTGGGAATAGTTTTTCAACCCAGAACAAAAACTGTGCTTTTACGGTCACTAAATATAACTTGACCAGCTAAAACTGTACTGATTTGGAGGAATAGAAATGTCAGGCCTATTTTTTACGCGCTGTGTGACAGATATACCTTTAATCACAGAATTAGACTTGTATCTGCACGGTAGCGTGTGTGTTAAGTTTTTCAGAATGACACTATCAGCACCTTCAATCTAAGATATCCTTTTTGGGATAGATTTAAAGTAGGCCTGATATAGCAGAAACGACTAATTTTGAGAATGGCAAATTTGGGAATAGTTTTTCAACCCAGAACAAAAACTGTGCTTTTACGGTCACTAAATATAACTTGACCAGCTAAAACTGTACTGATTTGGAGGAATAGAAATGTCAGGCCTATTTTTTAGGCGCTGGGTGACAGGCTCAACTTGCCCCTGATGTAGTATATGGCCAAAAAATAACCACACTATTGATGGTTAAATACACTTGGGTGACAAAGGCTCAGCCTGCACCTAATGTAGTATATGGCCAAAAAATAACCACACTATTGATGGTTAAATGCACTTGATGAAAGCTTGACCCTGATGTAGGATATAGCAAAAAATAACCACACTATTGATGGTTAAATGCACTTGGGTGACACAGGCTCAGCCTGCACCTAATGTAGTATATGGCCAAAAAATAACCACACTATTGATGGTTAAATGCACTTGATGAAAGCTTGACCCTGATGTAGGATATAGCAAAAAATAACCACACTATTGATGGTTAAATGCACTTGGGTGACACAGGCTCAGCCTGCACCTGATGTAGTATATGGCCAAAAAATAACCACACTATTGATGGTTAAATGCACTTGGGTGACACAGGCTCAGCCTGCACCTGATGTAGGATATAGCAAAAAATAACCACACTATTGATGGTTAAATGCACTTGGTGGTAGCTTGTGCTGGCGCACCACAAGCCACAAAATGGCCGCAGATCACCCCAGAAAAAAGTGATATAAAAACACTCTGGGCAGCCTAAAAAAAGTGAGCAATTCAATATCAGCACTTCAATGATCCACAGCTGGAGATCGATCACTGAATTAAGTCTTTTGGAGGAGTTAATCTGCCTAATCTCGCCCTAACGTCGCAGCAGCAACCTCTCCCTACGCTTGTATCAGCAGAGTGACGTGCAGCGCTACGTGACCCAAGCTTATATAGAGGCTGGGTCACATGCTGCACTGGCCAATCACAGCCATGCCAATAGTAGGCAAGGCTGTGATGGCCTCTTGGGGCAAGTAGTATGTCGCTTGTTGATTGGCTGCTTTGCAGCCTTTCAAAAAGCGCCAAGAAAGCGCCAAACACCGAACCCGGACTTTTACGAAAATGTTCGGGTTCGGGTCCGCGTCACGGACACCCCAAAATTCGGTACGAACGCGAACTATACAGTTCGGGTTCGCTCATCCCTAGTCTCTAACATTTGCACGCAATTTAGCGCAGGTTTTACTAATAATATATATTGCTGCCAGATACAACAATAGTCCTTAAAAGGACTTTTGGGTCTCTAACACCAACCCTGCCTAACAATTTTTTTAAATTAAATTCCCTACACTATCTGTCCCTTCTACAGCACAGCTCTCCCTGAATAAGGCCTCTTTCACACTGGCGTTGCGGGTGCATTGCCGGAAAATGCGCATGCACCAGTGCAAAGCGTTTTAATGCATTTTTCACGTGCGTGAGAAAAATCAGCATGTTTGGTACCCAGACCCGAACCCGGACTTCTTCACAGAAGTTCGGGTTTTCGATCGGTGTTGTGTAGATTTTATTATCTTCCTTTACAACATGGTTATAAGGGAAAATAATTGCATTCTTAATACAGAATGCTAAGTAAATTAGGGATGGAGGGGTTAAAAAATATAAAAAAATAAAATTAAACTTACTTCATCCACTTGTACGCGCAGCTCGGCTCATCTTCTTTCTTCCTCTTTGAGGACCTGGGAGGAAAAGGACCTTTGGTAACCATGGTGATGGACCATGTGATGAATGCAGTGACGTCACCAAAGGTCCTTTTCCTCACCGGGCTGAGCGTACAAGTTGATGAGGTGAGTTTAATTTTGAATCATTTTTTTTAACCCCTCCATCCCTAATTTACTTAGCATTCTGTATTAAGAATGCTGTTATTTTCCCTTATAACCATGTTATAAGGGAAAATAATAAAGATTGGGTCCCCATCCCGATTGTCACCTAGCAACCGTGCGTGAAATTCGCACCGCATCCGCACTTGCTTGCGGATGCTTGCAATTTTCACGCAGCCCCATTCACTTCTATGGGGCCTGCGTTGCGTGAAAAACGCACAATATAGAGCATGCTGTGATTTTCATGCAGCGTACAAGTGATGCGTTAAAATCACTGCTTATGTGCACAGCCCCATTTGAGTGAATGGGTCTGTATTCAGTGCGGGGGCAATGCGCTCACGCATTGCACCCGCACTAAATTTTCGCCCGTGTCGCGTTCCGGCCAGCCAATCACTGTATGTCAGTAACCAACATGGCTACGGCATTACAGAGAGTGGCAGTTCTTACCTTCATGTTTATTGGCTGCGTAGCAGCCAACAAGTGTGCATGGAGGAGACTCGAGCATCGTGCTCGAACACACACGGTATTCGGCCACACACTGGAGTTCGGCCGAGCATGCTCGATCAACCCTAATATATATATATATATATATTCAAAGAATGAAGAGGCAGCACTTCCAGTTGTTAGGTGATAGGGTGACGACCCCAAACTTTATTCCAGCTACGTTTCTGCCTTCTCAATGAGGCCTTTGTCAAGCTACAACAGTGCTACACTGTGGGGTTTATATACCCACAATCCAATACAAATTGGTGCAATTAGTGAAACCACATGCTGACAATAAAATCACATGATACTAAAAACGTCACATCTCACATGACTATTTGTGTAGACATATTCTACATGTCAAAAATCTTTATACAAAAGTGGTAACATATTCAATAGTGAAGCACCTACATAATAGGTTCTATACATATCATACATAGTGTTCCAATGTGCTGTATCAATATCCCTCGTGTCCAGCTTCTAATTACACATATGTGAGTAAAAGAGTGCTCCATCCATTAAGGGTTAAAATCAAATACTCGATGCAGCTGCATCATATTAAACTGTAAAAACGTTTTGGGACTAACCGTCATTGATCAGCCCGGCGCGCTGGCATCAGCGTCCCTCCGTCCGCCAGGCGCATGCGCCGCGTCATGCGTCATCCGTCCACCTCCCCACGTCGCCGCGTCATCACGCACGCACCCTGGAACGCAACTTCGCCCAGTGGAGCGCACAGTGAACATAGCGGCGGCGGGGGGAGGGAAAGAAAAGACACATGACCGGACACTCTGCCGGGGCGTCGAGGGGGCGTGCCTGTAGCCATGGCGACACAGTGGAAATCAATACAAAACAAGAAGAGAGGAACATCGAGGCAGTCACGAGCGCATAATTACCTAGCCAACCTGCATATTGATGTGCAAATGAACCCAGGAGAGGCGACCACTACAGCATCAGTACACTGACCTGACGCAGTGCGCCCCCTAGGTTAATATGCACATCCAGAGTGAAAAATCTGTGCAGTTACAATGGGAGGGATCCATCCCATCTCCATGCACATAAAACTTGGTATACATACAGCCAACTTCTAGCTTATAGATTCCCGGTCAAAGCTGGCATCTAGTACCATTTTAGTAAAAATTGATGCAGGTCGGGTTGTCCTAACATGCTACGCGTGACTTGTCATCAACGCCCCTCCTCAGCATAAGCCACTGGTCACCATTATGTCAGCGCGCCGGGGTGGTCCATACACGGAGTAGTCCAATCATGAGACAAAGGTTCATTATATTCTTCAAAACTTCTATCTATAAATAAACCAAAGGTATATGAGTGTATTTATCATACAAATGATTACAAATAGCACTGTTGTATATCCTCCCCATTCGACTCAACGAATAATATCACCTCCACGTCTGATGAGCAAATAACACATTACCTATCCACATAATTCCCATCTGCATTCAGCATTAAGACCATCAGGTCTAAGTGTGCGCAATTTATGTATCCACATGATCTCACGTTGTTTCAACTTTTTTTCCCTGTTACCTCCCCTTTTAAGTGGGGGAATAAAATCTATCACCCTGAACTTGAGATCCTTTTCCCTGTGTCCAGCTTCTAGAAAGTGTTTGGACACCGGGAGATCTCTCCGTTTCTGACGGATGGAGTACCTGTGATAGTTTATTCGTGTCTTCACATCACACGTAGTCTCCCCAACATATAGGAGACTACAGGGGCATGTCAATAGATAGACCACGAATGAACTATCACAGGTCAAGAAATGTCTGATCTCAAACACTCTGTTGGTCACTGGGTGTGTAAATGTTTCTCCCTTCAACATATAGTTGCAGTTTACACAGTTCAAACATGGATAGCTCCCAAATTTTTTTCGACCCATGTATGTCTGAACTGCGGTTTTTTCCCCTGCCACCTCTGCTCTAACCAATTTGTCCCTCAGACTGTCAGTTCTCCTGTAAGACATCAAGGGGGGTGTAGAGAATTCTTTCACATGGCCAAAATTGCTACTCAGTACACTGCGTGCAGAATTATTAGGCAAATGAGTATTTTGACCACATCATCCTCTTTATGCATGTTGTCTTACTCCAAGCTGTATAGGCTCGAAAGCCTACTACCAATTAAGCATATTAGGTGATGTGCATCTCTGTAATGAGAAGGGGTGTGGTCTAATGACATCAACACCCTATATTAGGTGTGCATAATTATTAGGCAACTTCCTTTCCTTTGGCAAAATGGGTCAAAACAAGGACTTGACAGGCTCAGAAAAGTCAAAAATAGTGAGATATCTTGCAGAGGGATGCAGCACTCTTAAAATTGCAAAGCTTCTGAAGCGTGATCATCGAACAATCAAGCGTTTCATTCAAAATAGTCAACAGGGTAGCAAGAAGCGTGTGGAAAAACCAAGGCGCAAAATAACTGCCCATGAACTGAGAAAAGTCAAGCGTGCAGCTGCCAAGATGCCACTTGCCACCAGTTTGGCCATATTCCAGAGCTTCAACATCACTGGAGTGCTCAAAAGCACAAGGTGTGCAATACTCAGAGACATGGCCAAGGTAAGAAAGGCTGAAAGACGACCACCACTGAACAAGACACACAAGCTGAAACGTCAAGACTGGGCCAAGAAATATCTCAAGACTGATTTTTCTAAGGTTTTATGGACTGATGAAATGAGAGTGAGTCTTGATGGGCCAGATGGATGGGCCCGTGGCTGGATTGGTAAAGGGCAGAGAGCTCCAGTCCGACTCAGACGCCAGCAAGGTGGAGGTGGAGTACTGGTTTGGGCTGGTATCATCAAAGATGAGCTTGTGGGGCCTTTTCGGGTTGAGGATGGAGTCAAGCTCAACTCCCAGTCCTACTGCCAGTTTCTGGAAGACACCTTCTTCAAGCAGTGGTACAGGAAGAAGTCTGCATCCTTCAAGAAAAACATGATTTTCATGCAGGACAATGCTCCATCACACGCGTCCAAGTACTCCACAGCGTGGCTGGCAAGAAAGGGTATAAAAGAAGAAAATCTAATGACATGGCCTCCTTGTTCACCTGATCTGAACCCCATTGAGAACCTGTGGTCCATCATCAAATGTGAGATTTACAAGGAGGGAAAACAGTACACCTCTCTGAACAGTGTCTTGGAGGCTGTGGTTGCTGCTTCACGCAATGTTGATGGTGAACAGATCAAAACACTGACAGAATCCATGGATGGAAGGCTTTTGAGTGTACTTGCAAAGAAAGGTGGCTATATTGGTCACTGAATTGTTTTTGTTTTGTTTTTGAATGTCAGAAATGTATATTTGTGAATGTTGAGATGTTATATTGGTTTCACTGGTAAAAATAAATAATTGAAACGGGTATATATTTATTTTTTGTTAAGTTGCCTAATAATTATGCACAGTAATAGTCACCTGCACACACAGATATCCCCCTAAAATAGCTAAAACTAAAAACAAACTAAAAACTACTTCCAAAAATATTCAGCTTTGATATTAATGAGTTTTTTGGGTTCATTGAGAACATGGTTGTTGTTCAATAATAAAATTAATCCTCAAAAATACAACTTGCCTAATAATTCTGCACTCCCTGTATAGGCCAGTGTTTCCTAATAACCTTTGCTACCTGATCACTTCCTTCAGTGTAGGTGGAAATGAATGGTACTCTAGCTTGTTCAGTCACTCTCTTGGGGTTCCTAGGTTTCAGATCATCCAGATGTTTCTGTATTAATCTCTTGGGATACCCTCTATTTAGAAATTTCTCGGCCATCTCAGACAGTCTTTTATTTTTTAAAATAGGATCTTTTACAATGCGCTGGATACGGAGGAACTGGCTCCGTGGTAAAGACTTGACCATAGGCCGCGGGTGGCAGCTCTCAAATCTCAAGAGCTTATTGCAATCCGTCGGTTTAATGTACAAGTCAGTTACCAGCCTCTTGTCTTGTTTCCTCACCAAAGTGTTCAAAAACTGGACCTGCTCGGTGGAGTGCGTCAGAGTGAACCGGATTTCAGGATCCATGTTGTTCAAAAATTCATGGAACTGGGTCAATTCACCCTCAGTGCCCTCCCAGATGACGAACACGTCATCTATGTATCTCCACCACCCCAGCACATGGCTGAAGTGGTGGGACACATAGACGTGCCCAGCCTCCAGGTCTGACATGAAAATGTTGGCATAAGTTGGCGCCATATTTGACCCCATTGCGGTTCCGCGTAATTGGAGGTAGTAGCCATTTTGGAAAGCAAAATAATTGTATCTGAGCACTACACCGAGCAGGTCAGTTATGAACTCCTTACATTCATCAGTATAATGTGTTGAGACCAGACATTTCCTGACAGCCTCCACACCCCTATCATGATTGATAGAGGTGTAGAGGCTGACCACATCAAAAGATGCTAGTATGGTCATGGGTGTCACTTCCACCCCAGCTATTCTGTCTAGGAAATCGCCTGTGTCCTGTATGTACGATCTAGCTGAACTGGCAAACCGCCGAAGAATCTTGTCCAGAAAGATCGCCAAATTTGAGAGCACAGACTCCCTCCCGGAAACTATGGGTCTCCCCGGGGGGTTACACATGCTCTTATGAATCTTTGGTAGCACGTACATTAATGGTGTCTTGGGGTGTGTAACCAATAAAAAATTGTACAAAGACTCATCAATCAGACCTCCTAGTTTGGCTCCATTAAGTACCCTGGTGATGACTTTAATCACCTCAAACTTGGGGTCATGATTCAACCGTTTGAATAAATTGCGCACACTTAGACCTGATGGTCTTAATGCTGAATGCAGATGGGAATTATGTGGATAGGTAATGTGTTATTTCCTCATCAGACGTGGAGGTGATATTATTCGTTGAGTCGAATGGGGAGGATATACAACAGTGCTATTTGTAATCTATTGTATGATAAATACACTCATATACCTTTGGTTTATTTATAGATGGAAGTTTTGAAGAATATAATGAACCTTTGTCTCATGATTGGACTACTCCGTGTATGGACCACCCCGGCGCGCTGACATAATGGTGACCAGTGGCTTATGCTGAGGAGGGGCGTTGATGACAAGTCACGCGTAGCACGTTAGGACAACCCGACCTGCATCAATTTTTGCTAAAATGGTACTAGATGCCAGCTTTGACCGGGAATCTATAAGCTAGAAGTTGGCTGTATGTATACCAAGTTTTATGTGCATGGAGATGGGATGGATCCCTCCCATTGTAACTGCACAGATTTTTCACTCTGGATGTGCACTGCGTCAGGTCAGTGTACTGATGCTGTAGTGGTCGCCTCTCCTGGGTTCATTTGCACATCAATATGCAGGTTGGCTAGGTAATTATGCGCTCGTGACTGCCTCGATGTTCCTCTCTTCTTGTTTTGTATTGATTTCCACTGTGTCGCCATGGCTACAGGCACGCCCCCTCGACGCCCCGGCAGAGTGTCCGGTCATGTGTCTTTTCTTTCCCTCCCCCCGCCGCCGCTATGTTCACTGTGCGCTCCACTGGGCGAAGTTGCGTTCCAGGGTGCGTGCGTGATGACGCGGCGACGTGGGGAGGTGGACGGATGACGCATGACGCGGCGCATGCGCCTGGCGGACGGAGGGACGCTGATGCCAGCGCGCCGGGCTGATCAATGACGGTTAGTCCCAAAACGTTTTTAAAGTTTAATATGATGCAGCTGCATCGAGTATTTGATTTTAACCCTTAATGGATGGAGCACTCTTTTACTCACATATGTGTAATTAGAAGCTGGACACGAGGGATATTGATACAGCACATTGGAACACTATGTATGATATGTATAGAACCTATTATGTAGGTGCTTCACTATTGAATATGTTACCACTTTTGTATAAAGATTTTTGACATGTAGAATATGTCTACACAAATAGTCATGTGAGATGTGACGTTTTTAGTATCATGTGATTTTATTGTCAGCATGTGGTTTCACTAATTGCACCAATTTGTATTGGATTGTGGGTATATAAACCCCACAGTGTAGCACTGTTGTAGCTTGACAAAGGCCTCATTGAGAAGGCAGAAACGTAGCTGGAATAAAGTTTGGGGTCGTCACCCTATCACCTAACAACTGGAAGTGCTGCCTCTTCATTCTTTGAATATATATCTTGGAGGACAAGCCAGCCTCTGTGAGGATTTCTTGCACCCAGAGCTCTACATCTGACTGTGCTGCTGCATTATTTGTGGTATTATATATATATATACAGTACAGACCAAAAGTTTGGACACACCTTCTCATTCAAAGAGTTTTCTTTATTTTTATGACTATGAAGGCATCAAAACTATGAATTAACACATGTGGAATTATATACATAACAAACAAGTGTGAAACAACTGAAAATATGTCATATTCTAGGTTCATCAAAGTAGCCACCTTTTGCTTTGATTACTGCTTTGCACACTCTTGGCATTCTCTTGATGAGCTTCAAGAGGTAGTCCCCTGAAATGGTCTTCCAACAGTCTTGAAGGAGTTCCCAGAGATGCTTAGAATTTGTTGGCCCTTTTGCCTTCACTCTGCGGTCCAGCTTACCCCAAACCATCTCAATTGGGTTCAGGTCCAGTGACTGTGGAGGCTAGGTCATCTGGCGCAGCACCCCATCACTCTCCTTCATTGTCAAATAGCCCTTACTTTCAAAGTTTTCCCAATTTTTCGGCTGACTGACTGACCTTCATTTCTTAAAGTAATGATGGCCACTCGTTTTTCTTTACTTAGCTGCTTTTTTCTTGCCATAATACAAATTCTAACAGTCTATTCAGTAGGACTATCAGCTGTGTATCCACCTGACTTCTCCTCAACGCAACTGATGGTCCCAACCCCATTTATAAGGCAAGAAATCCCACTTATTAAACCTGACAGGGCACACATGTGAAGTGAAAACCATTTCAGGGGACTACCTCTTGAAGCTCATCAAGAGAATGCCAAGAGTGTGCAAAGCAGTAATCAAAGCAAAAGGTGGCTACTTTGAAGAACCTAGAATATGACATATTTTCAGTTGTTTCACACTTGTTTGTTATGTATATAATTCCACATGTGTTAATTAATAGTTTTGATGCCTTCAGTGTGAATCTACCATTTTCATAGTCATGAAATTAAAGAAAACTCTTTGAATGAGAAGGTGTGTCCAAACTTTTGGTCTGTACTGTATATATCTAATATTCTGTACAAAGAAGAATACACTGCAGCCAATACTAAGCTATGTGGGATCAAGTGACAATGCGCTCAAACAATGACCTTCTTCTAGGGTTTTTAAGGAATCTTTTATTGTTTTGGACAATGCATTTCATTAAATGGAATCTCTCAGTGGGGAAACTTACCTATTTAGAATTGTGGCCTGTAAGAAACATTTCAGTGCAGTTGGCAGCTGCCCTTTTCTACAAAGAAAAAACTTGGATAATTAAGAGGTTCTATTTATTATACAAATGGCATTATATTTAACCTTTGTATATTTTATGCAATAACCATTTTCTTTGTGCATAAATAAGTCTGGGAGTACTGCTGCTATTAACCTCTGACACCTGGAGCAGCACCTAAAGTCTCCTTTGCCTGGAAAGGAGTGAAAACAATGTAGACCCAGGATATCTTAGTTTCCTTAACCCAGGCAAATTGAAGGCAATCAGACAAGAGAAGCAGCATGGCAGGAGCAAGGATGTGATCCACGGGAAGTTATAATAATCAGTCATAATCATTAAGAGGTCAAGCCTGAGAAGTTGCAGCTGCTGTCAGAAAGCACATAATCCTGTGGTTGAACAAGGACTGTAAAGCTACAGATAGCAGTGCATGGCTTCTGTGAGAGTACAGTAAGAATAAAACATATAGTACATATAAAACAGTAAGAATAAACCACACACGAGAGAGTAGTAAGAATTTAGAGAGAGTACATATAGAGAGAGTAGTAAGAATTATCCACTTTTACACCAAAATGAGCAGTAAAAATTAACCACAAGCAATAATAATAAACCTATACATATAGAGAGCATAAAGAATAAATACATACAGTACATATGGAGATCAGTAAGTGTCAACCGAAGAGCAGTAGGAATTAACCACAAATGAGAAAAAAATACAGTAGTTGGAGCCTTAAAAGGAGCCGGTTAACAAATGTAACTGTCATATAACACTGTAATCATTGTTTTATAGTAAATGTCTCATCAACGCCATTTATAAGAAATCAGACTTTGAAACTGGTGTGGAGTTATGGGCGAGTCTCCCTGCAACAGCCAAGTCACAGCCGCAAACCCACCCATCTTACATTAATTGACATATCCCTAGACATGCCAGTGATGATGTGGCCAAGCTAGAAGCATGTCACTAGATGTAAGATGGGATGGCTTGCAGCAGTGACGCCGCAAATAGAGCTGAAGTAAGAATAAGCTACAAGGACATTAAAAGTGCAGCATGAATTAGCATCATACACATACAGTATAAAGTCCACTGAGAATAAGATACCTATACATATAGCATGTGATTAGAAAAAATAAAATAAAATAGATAGAGAGACAGGCCTACAAGCAGGGTCCTATAGCCAAAGTTGGAATGGTGTGCCTTTCCACCATAAACAATTTGAGAATCATGTTCAGGGCATAAAAGTCTTGTGATTATTTTGATCTCACTAATGCACAAAGATAATGCACACCGTAATGTGACAGTACATGAATAATGCACACAGTGATGACACAAAAGAGGAATGATGTGTGCTTTGATGACATGGTACAGGGATAGTGCCCTCAGTGCCCTCACAATATTGAGATAATGTGCCCAGTGAAGTTAAAGCACAGGGATAATATATACAGTCACTATAAAGCGATAATCTACTCAGTGATGCTACAAGAACATGAATTATACAGACATGTCACGGTACAGGGACTATGCACACCATGATATCATAGTACAGGAATAACAAGCACAAAACAGTCACTAAGTAATTGTGATCTAATCAAAAAAGGGAAAAAAAAACATATAGTGATGTCACATGCAGTCATGATGATTAGAGATAAGCGAATCAAGGCTGACGAAGTGGAATTCGATCCGAATTTCAGGAAAAATTAGATTAGCAACGAATGCAAATTTCATTGCGCTTCGTTGTAACGAATCACAATTTTCGTAAAATGGCGGCTACACATGTGAGGACTGAGGACATGGGGCAAGGAACTCTGGGAAGGCGGGATTACCCAGACTGACATGCCTGCATGCAGCCAATCAGCAGCCAGCCAGCACTGTCATTTTCCAGCGTTCAGAGTGCAGGGACAGACATGTGAAGGCGCTAGGGACAGAAAATGGAAAAACCTCTGTTTAAAAAAAAATGAAAAAAAGATTTATAAGTGGAGGGAAAGGCTGGGGAGGAATTATTTCACAGCATCTTAGTGCAGGGAGAGACGTCAGAAGGCGCTAGGGACATTGATAGGAAAGTGATTTACAAGTGCAGAGAATGATTATTTGGGGATTCAAATAGTCATTATACAGCTCTGTCATTCCATCTTTTTGTTATTGGGCTGCAAGTGTTATGTTGGCTTATATCTTAGTATCTTATTCAGTACGACAAGAAAAAAATATATATACGCATTTTACATCTGCAGTTATTTATGTTGAAAGCATATAGGGGCGTATTTCAGTACAACAAGAAAAATATATATGCACTGCACTGTTGCAGTTATTTCAGGCGAAAGCGTATAGGGGCGCATTACAGTAAAAAAAAGAAAAATATATACGCACTGCATTGTTGCAGTTATTTCTGGTGAAAGCGTATAGGGGCGTATTACATTAAAAAATGAAAAATATATACGCACTGCACTGTTGCAGTTATTTCTGGTGAAAGCGTGCAGGGGTGTATTATAGTAAAAAAAGAAATACATATGCACACTGTTGCAGTTATTTCTGTTGAAAGCGTGTAGGGGCGTATTACAGTAAAAAAAAAAATATATATTTATATGCACTGCACTGTTGCAGTTATTTCTGGTGAAAGCGTATAGGGGCGTATTTCAGTACTGCAAGAAATATATATATATACCCACTTCACTCTTTAATTTTTTGTTCACCAGTAGTAGGGGCGTATTAAAGTAAAATAAGAAAAATATATACACACTGCACTGTTGCAGTTATTTCTGGTGAAAGCTTATAGGGGCATATTGCAGTAAATAAGTAAAATATATACACACTGCACTATTGCAGTTATTTCTGTTGAAAGCGCATAGGGGCATATTTCAGTAAAAAAAAAGACAACAAGATAATTATTTCTGGTGAAAGCGTGTAGGGGTGTATTATAGTAAAAAAAGAAAAACATATATACGCACTGCACTGTTGCAGTTATTTCTGGTGAAAGCGTGTAGGGGTGTATTATAGTAAAAAAAGAAAAACATATATACGCACTGCACTGTTGCAGTTATTTCTGTTGAAAGCGTGTAGGGACATATTACAGTAAAAAAAGATAAATATTTATATGCACTGCACTGTTGCAGTTATTTCTGGTGAAAGCGTATAGGGGTGTATTTCAGTACTGCAAGAAATATATATACCCACTTCATTCTTAAATGTTTTTCTGGTCAAAGTGTACAGTGGCCTAATTCAGTCCAACAAGAAATATATATTCTCAGTTCACTGCTGCAGTTATTTCTGGTGAAAGCTTATAGGGGCGTATTTCAGTACTTCAAGAAATATATATACGCAGTTCACTCTTTAATTTGTTTGTGGTCAAAGCACATAGGGTCGCATTTTAGTAAAACAAAAAAATATATATTCTCAGTGCATTTCAGCAGTTAATTGTGATAAAAGCGTTTAGTGGCCTATTTCAGTACAAAAAGAAAAAGATACTTGTCGCTTTTAGGGGTGTTTTAATTTCCATTTGTTTAGTTCAGCTACAAGTATGTCAGGCAGAAAAGTGTCAGGCCATGCACAGAGTTTTGGCAGAGGCCTGAATGTTTCTGGCACAAGCAGAGGTCGCAGCAGAGAAGGGGGGTCGTGGCAGCAATAGTCGCAGCGAGAGGCCCGAGCTCCCGGTGTCATCTAGCGGTCGTGTCTTGACCAGCAACCCTGCAGCTCTTGAATGGTTAACTCGGTCATCCACGTCATCCCAAGTGACATCAGACACTCCCAGCCAACAGTCGGTGGGTTCGTCAGACACAACCTTTAGTTGGCATGTCCCGAGAGAAGGCGCTGTGCCCTCACCTGTGCTCAACCTACCTCTGGCCTTTTCTATTCCATCACCGCAAGAAGTCCTACATGCAGTGGGCCCAGCTTCACTTTTCAGCGAGGATGAGCTACTAGAGGACAGTCAGCAGCTACTGCCCAGCCAAGATGTGGAGGAGACTTCTGCTACTTTCTCCGCTAGGCGGGCAAGTAGTGATGAGAAGAGTGGCATGGGAGCTTGTGTTGCGAGTGGTCAGGCTCCTGACCCAGAGGCCGTTGAGGAGGACATCAGTGATGTGCAGACACTACTCGATGATGATGAAGCAGATCGCACTTGGGAGCCGGGTGAAGAAGGGGCTTCGTCATCATCAGGAGAAGAGGGTGGCAGCTTGCCCGTCAGGCAACGGCTGAGCCAGCAAGTCTCTAGCGTGGCCGGGAGTCAGCAGGGTGGCAGCAGTGGGAGGTCGGGAGCAAAACGTGCCCGAGGTAGACCACCTGCTTCGCAGCAGCCTACCTGCCTGGGAAGTTGTGGTGCAGGGGTTCACGGAGGCAGCAGCAGTAGCAGTCAGTGCGGACTGTTGGGGGGAAAATCACCTACTCAGCGGTGTTGCAGTTTTTTTTCCCAAGCGCCAGAGGAGGTGAACGTGGCTATATGTCGCATCTGTGGGCAGAAGGTGAAGCATGGCTAGGGTGCCAATGTAGGCACTACTGCCCTGCATCAGCATATGCAGCGTCGCCTTACAGTGGCCTGGGAGAACCATGGCTCCGATGTGAGGGTCCACCCTGCCGCACCAACCGCGGCATCAGCCAGTAGCACGCACCAGGTTTCAGACAGTCAAGGCTCCACCACCTCACCCGAAGGGAGCTGTCTGTCATTCCCATCTTCTTCTGGTCCAGATGCTCCTGCTCCTCCTACTCCCTGACAGTCATTCCATCAGCAATCGATCACCGAAGCGATTGCCAAGAGACAGCAGTATGCGTGCGCACATCCAATGGCGCAGAAGCTGAATGTGCTCCTGTCCAAGTTGCTGGTGCTGCAGTCCCTCGCTTTCCAAGTGGTGGACTCTGCACCTTTCAGAGAACTAATGGCTTGTGCCAAGCCGAGGTGGAAAGTCCCAAGCTGTCATTTCTATGCGAAAAAGGCAGTACCAGCCCTGCACACACATGTAGAACAGAAGGTGGGCCAGTTCTTGAGCTTGTTGGTGTCTGCCAAAGTGCACGGCAGCGCCAACGTGTGGAGCTATAACTATGGTCAGGGATAATACATGTCATGGCATCCTCATCCTCCACCATGTCCTCAGCCTCCACTGCAGGGACAAGTCACAGTGCCCCTCCAGCATACCACATGTGTCACCCTGTTCTGCACCTGGTTTGCCTTGGCGAACGGAGTCACACAGGGGAGCAACTGCTCTGTGTGATGCATCAAGATATCGAATCCTGGTTTTCTCAGCGACAACTGAAAATCGTAACCATGGTGACCGACAACGGGAAGGACATGGTGTCGGCACTGCATCAAGAATGGCTGAGCCATGACCCTGCATGGCACACGTGTTCAATCTGGTTGTCAAGCGGTTCCTGAAGTCTTCCACCTATCTGCAAGACATCCTAAAAATGGTGAGGAAACTTTGCATGCACTTTAGCCACTCGTATACCGCAAAGTACACCCTCCTTGAGCTGCACTGGTAGAAAGGCATCCCCCAACATAGGCTGATATGCAACGTTTGAAATTCCACCCTCCATATGTTGGACCGACTATACGAACAGAGAAAGGCCATCAACGATTTCTGGATGATGCAAGCGGATAGGAGTACTCCCTTGTGTAACTTTGATGTCAGCCAGTGGCAGCTCATGCGTGACACCTGCCGTTTGTTTAGGCCCTTTGAGGACACCACGTTATTTGTCAGTTCCCAGGACTACGGGATGAACGACGTCATTCCACTGCTTCATGTCCTAGAACAGACGCTGGTGATGATGGCTGGTCAGGGAACAGGAGACGTGGTGCCTCGATCTCACGGCCACATAAGCCATGTGGGGACTCAACTGGAAGAGGAGGAGGAGGGGGAGGAGCACATTGGAGCACAGGCAATGTGTAGCCAAATGGGTGGTTTTTCTACTCAGCTGACAGGACAGGAGGAGCCGGAGCAGTCAGAGGGGCTACAGGGTGATGAGGAAGACGAGACAGAGGACCCGGACACACCGTGGCAGTATGCCGGGGAGATGGAGGCAGGGAGTCCCTCCAAGTTACTTGCACAAATGGCACGATGCATGCTCACTTGCTTGCGTGGTGACAGCCGAATTGTCACCATTCGGCAGAGGGATGACTTCTGGCACTCCACCTTGTTGGACCCTCGCTACCGGTCCAGAATGGGAGCCTTTTTTACACCCACCGAGAGGGAAGACAAACTGAACTACTACAGAGACATCCTATGTAGTCAGTTGGCCGCTTTCCAACCACCAATTCCTGATGCATCAGACTAGATCATCCATGGTGCCACACCAACACTTTAATAAAAGAGAGCGGTTTCTTCTGACTACCTGCCTCAGCTACTACTCTGATGCTGCAACCCGCCTGATGCCACACATCTGATGCCAAGTGCTACTTCTTGCACCCACCTTCGTCAGCGGGAACTGGTATTGCCACCCACCGCCCCACGCCGTTACCGGGTCACTTTGTGGTCTCCTGATGCAGCTGCTGCTGCCATATCCAAACTATGTCACCTTGCCACTCTGTGGCCTCCTCATGCTGCTGCCATATCCACACTATGTCACCTTGCCACTCTGTGGTCTCCTGATGCTGCTGCTGCCATCTCCACACTATGTCACCTTGCCACTCTGTGGTATCCTGCTGCTGCCATAGCCACATTATGTCACCTTGCCACTCTGTGGCCTCCTGATGCTGCCGCCACCTACAAACTATGTCACCTTGCCACTCTGTGGTCTCCTCATGCTGCTGCCATCTCTACACTATGTCACCTTGCCACTTTGTGGTATCCTGCTGCTGCTGCCATCTCCACATTATTTCACCTTGCCACTCTGTGACCTCCTCATGCTGCTGCCATATCAATACTATGTCACTTTGCGACTCTGTGGTCTCCTGATGCTGCTGCTGCCATCTCCACACTATGTCACCTTGCCACTCTGTGGTCTCCTCATGCTGCTGCCATCTCCACACTATGTCACCTTGCTACTCTGTGGTCTCCTCATGCTGCTTCCATCTCCACAATATCTCACCTTGCCACTCTGTGGTATCCTACTGATTCTGCTGCCATCTCCACATTATGTCACCTTGCCACTCTGTGGTCTCCTCATGCTGCTGCCATCTCCGCACTATGTCACCTTGCCACTCTGTGGTCTCCAGATGCTGCCGCCACCTCCAAACTATGTCACTTTGCCACTCTTTCAAAGTGTTTTTTTTTCGGTAAAAATGATGGGTGACTGAAAAACTCCTTTTGCTGTATGGACCGAATGATGTTGTGTAAGGCCTCATGCACACGACCGTTGTGTGCATCCGTGTCTGTTGTTCCGTTTTCCGTGATTTTCTGCGGACCCATTGACTTTCAATGGGTCCGTTTAAAACTCGGAAATGCACCGTTTTTCATCCGCGTCCGTGATCCGTGTTTCCTGTTCATCAAAAAAATATGACCTGTCCTATTTTTTTCACGGACAACGGTTCACGGACCCATTCAAGTCAATGGGTCCGTGAAAAAACACGGATGCACACAAGATTGTCATCCGCGTCCGTGATCCATGTCCGTAGGCTACTTTCACACAGACGGATCCTTAGATGATGGGGACGCTTCAAGTTAGAATATACTAAGAACTGTGTACATGACTGCCCCCTGCTGCCCGGCAGCACCCGATCTCTTACAGGGGGCTGTGATCCGCACAATTAACCCCTCAGGTGCTGCACCTGAGGGGTTAATTGTGCGTATCATAGCCCCCTGTAAGAGATCAGGTGCTGCCAGGCAGGAGGGGGCAGACCCCTCTCCCTCCCCAGTTTTAAATTCATTGATGGCCCCCCTCTCCCCACCTCCTAATTAAAATCCCCCCCCATCATTGGTGGCAGCGGAGAGTTCCGATTGGAGTCCCAGTTTAATCGCTGGGACTCCGATCAGTAACCATGGCAACCAGGACGCTACTGCAGTCCTGGCTGCCATGGTTACTTAGCAATTTTAGAAGCATTATACTTACCTGCGCTGTCTGTGACTGGCCGGGCGCTCCTCCTACTGGTAAGTGAAAGGTCTGTGCTATAAGCAATGCGCCGGACAGACCTGTCACTTACCAGTAGGAGGAGCGCCCAGCCGGCCACAGACAGTGAAGGTAAGTATAATGCTTCTAAAATTGCTAAGTAACCATGGCAGCCAGGACTGCAGTAGCGTCCTGGTTGCCATGGTTACCGCTCGGAGCCCCAGCGATTAAACTGGGACTCCGATCGGAACTCTCTGCTGCCACCAATGATGGGGGGGATTTTAATTAGGAGAGGGGAGAGGGGGGGCCGCACTGGCCACCAATGAATGTAATACAGGGGAGGGAGGGAGGGGGGGCCGCACTGGCCACCAATGAATGTAATATAGGGGAGGGAGGGAGGGGGGCCGCACTGGCCACCAATGAATGTAATACAGGGGAGGGAGGGGGGGCCGCACTGGCCACTAATGAATTTAAAACTGGGGAGGGAGGGGGGTCTGCCCCCTCCTGCCTGGCAGCACCTGATCTCTTACAGGGGGCTATGATACGCACAATTAACCCCTCAGGTGCAGCACCTGAGGGGTTAATTGTGCGGATCACAGCCCCCTGTAAGAGATCGGGTGCTGCCAGGCAGCAGGGGGCAGTCATGTACACAGTTCTTAGTATATTCTAACTTGAAGCGTCCCCATCACTATGGGAACGCCTCTGTGTTAGAATATACTGTCGGATCTGAGTTTTCACAATATAACTCAAATCCGATGGTATATTTTAACATAGAGGCGTTCCCATGGTGATGGGGGTGCTTCAAGTTAAAATATACCATCGGATTGGAGAAAACTCAGATCCGATGGTATAATAGGGACTCCTGACTTTACATTGAAAGTCAATGGGGGACGGATCCGTTTGCAATTGCACCATATTGTGTCAACGTCAAACGGATCCGTCCCCATAGGCGGACACCAAAACGACTTTTTCCTTCATGTCCGTGGATCCTCCAAAAATCAAGGAAGACCCACGGAAGAAAAAACGGACACGGATCACGGAACTACGGAACCCATTTTTGCGGACCGCAAAAAAAACCAGTCGTGTGCATGAGGCCTAAGCCTGTGACTCGTTTGTCGTCTGAAAGTGTAAGGAAAATATATATTATGAAACAACAAATATACAAAAAGTACAAGAAAACAATGACAACCTCCTGATGCTGATGCCACCTCCAGACTCTGTCATTGTGCCACTTGGTGGCCTCATCATACTTCTGCCATCTGCAGACTCTTTCATTGTGCCACTCGGTGGCCTTCTCATTATGCTGCTGCTGCATCCGCAACCTCCAGACTCTGTCATTTTGCCACTCGGTACCCTTCTCCTGATGCTGCTGCTGCATCCGCCAGCTCCAGACTCTGTCATTGTGCCACTCGGGGGCTTTTTCCTGATGCTGCCACCTCCAGACTCGGTCATTGTGCCGTTCGGTGGCCTCCTAATACTGCCAACACCTCCCGACTGTGTCATTGTGCCACTCGATGGCCTTCGCATACTGCTGCCAACTCCCTACTCTGTCATTGTACCACTTGGTGGCCTCCTCATACTGCTGCCAAATCCAGACCCTGTCATTGGGTCACTCTGTGGTCTCCTCATGCTGCTTCCACCTCACCACTATGACATAGGTCCACTGTGTGGACTTCACATGCTGTTCCCACCCTCCCCACTTCATGACTGGTCTACTATTTTGCCTTTCGCCCTAGTTGACATCATCATTTATTTGACCTATCTTCTGGTCTGTCAGAAGGAAAGAAAAATGAGACACACAACACATCCTGTCTGTGTAGCAGCTGTAAGGCCTGTATGGTCCCATCAGAATTCTCTTATGACTAGGTAGCTAAAAGCAGGAGTGGGTAGAAAACACATGCAAATATTCCATTCACGGGTCATCTCTGTTTTACATCCACTCCTGTTTATTTTTTTGCATAAGCAATACTGATTTTTTAGTGAGCAAATGCTGACTGAGTGAAGGCGTGTGCTTCACAGACAGGATCAGTTTTTGTGGGTTATTGTTCTGATAGATCAGAGGAAGCGCAAATTAATCAGTGACTCTGTCCTGTTTAATAGAACAGGTTCTGATAACAGGAATCAGCTGGCGATGGTGTAAAAGGAGTGCGCTTCTTCTTGACGCTAACATCGACCTGTAAGGCTGAGTTCATACTTGAGTTATTTGGTCAGTTTTGGCCCTGTAACTGCCCTAATAAGTGAAGTGTGCAGTGATTCTATAAGAGCGACGCCTGTCATCTGCATGTCATACTGACTCACAGTATTATTTCACTACCAAAGCAGACTCCCTATACGTGTTACTACAAGACACAGTGTTCTACACCACTATAAAGGCTTTCAGCAGCCAGGAAATAGCCATTTTTAATGCGATTTTCCACGAATAAATTCGGATCGAAGCAAATTTTCCTGAAAAACCGGCCAAATCAAATTTTTTTAAAAATCGCTCATCTCTAATGATGATGTCACAGCATAGATATAATAAAGTAATAATGCAATCATAAGGGGTAACAGTGAGGCACATGCTTTTTAAAGCCATTGGTAACTGCATCTTATGTTAATGGACTAATTAACTGTTGAGCCCACTAGAAAATACTAAGCCTGCTACCCTGGTAGTTACATCTATGAAGGTTGTGTTGGTATCATTGTAGATTTAGTACCACATGCATCATGCATATCAAGTAGCTAAAGTAGAAGTCAGTTACTGGTATTCAGTGCCATACAGCACTTAAAGGGGTTGTCTCAACTTCACGGCTTCTGCTGCTCACCAGCTCTAATCTTCCTGATATGTACAGGGGAGTCGACTGAAAGTTTGATTGATGGGGAATGCACTCACACAGGCAAGCAGTGGGATGATGTCATCCTTGCACCGCTTGCCTGTGCAAGCGCATTCCCAAGCCACGCTGCTATGAGCCATCAGTGAAGTAACCAGCTCCAGGGCCATGCTATACGTGCAGTTACAGGTGGCCGGTATAGAAGCTGCTGCACATGCATTCCTATGCGCTCCCACTATCCCAGCCACCAGAAAGGCCGGATCGATCTTCTACAATGACAATGAGCAATCTATAATGGGATGGATAAATGGAATAAACACTGACAAGGAGACAATTGAGACGAATAAATTACATTAGCAAGTCACTTATACGTACGTTTTAAGC
This sequence comes from Bufo bufo, assembly GCF_905171765.1. Lineage (NCBI taxonomy): Eukaryota > Metazoa > Chordata > Amphibia > Anura > Bufonidae > Bufo > Bufo bufo. The sequence goes on from NC_053390.1 coordinate 623,996,618, forward strand.
AGTATAAGGGTCATTTGATGAGGTGAGACAATCCCTTTAAGTTTTAAGAATATGTAAGAGTAATTTACACTAAGACGACATCTAAAGTTCTACCTCTTCATCATTTGCATTGGTTTAAGGCACAATGATTGCGCTAAGAGCACTGTCAGCTGTTATAAATCTTTTCACATGTTTCTAACTGCCTAATTAAATATTAAAAGCTTCTGGTTAGGAAATTCTTTTCCATTGTATCACAAGACCATTCCAGTTTGTCATTTATGCTGGTAGTCTTCAATGCATGTTACATTAGTGTGTAATTTAAATATTACACACATGAATAGATATGTACAAGAGCAACCCAGAAACCTTTTTATTACTAATTTGCTCCTCACATTTTCCTATAATTAAACCTGATGCATGAGTTTGTCTCATTGTAGGTAGGTACTCCCACTGACCAGTAGTTTACAACAAAAAAAATGTAGGCAATGAAACTCTTCACATGGATTTTATTGCTACATGTACGTGTAGAGTATTAAGTGCATATGTATTGCTAAAAGTGTAGAATTTATTTTTTTCTGTTTGGTTTCCGTACCCTATGCTTCCGTCTGGTTAACTAATAGCATACACTTTGTAAGTGCATAATAACTAGATGAATTGGTTCTGCCAGACTCCACTGGGTCTCAGATCTGCTTAGTCACTAGGCTATTGAAGCAGGTGCTTAGCTTCTCCTGTTTCTGCTATCTTTCTTAAAGTGGTTGTCCGGATTCAGAGATGAACCCTGACATATCCCCATTTTCACCCAGGCAGCCCCTCTGTCTTGAGCATCGGAGAAGTTTGTGCTCCGATGCTCTTCTTTGCCCTGCGCTAAATCGCGCAGGGCAAAGGCATTTTCTGAACTTCCGGTGACGTACCAGGCTCTCCATAGGGCTGCCAGGTGGAGGCTTCCGCCCAGCAGTGAGCCCGGTGACGTCACTGGCACTGATGGGCGGGCTTTAGCGCTGCCCTAGCCTGTAAAACTTTAGCATTTTTACACCACTCACTCCAGTTTTTAAAGGGATTCTGTCATGAGATTTGAGGCCTATAACCTAAACATATGGCCAGGTCCCTACTAATACCCTGAATCCGAAACAGACCTTATTAAAAGTGCCTGTGGCTCTATTAGCATATAAAACAGGTTTTTATAACCTGTCATTCACGTACCTAATGTGTCCAAGGGGACGTCTCATCATGCAGGGTGCCCGGCTGCAGCCATCTCCGTCTGGTGCCCAGCGCCGCCTTCCCAGTTGAAATCGCCGCCTTCCTCACCTCAGCCCCGCCTCCGCAATCGTACGTTCCCTCAGGTTATGCCTAGTGCGCACGCGCGGGATCTGGCAGAGGTACCGGACGATTGCGGAGGCGGGGCTGAGGTGAGGAAGGCGGCGATTTCAACTGGGAAGGCGGCGCTGGGCACCAGACGGAGATGGCTGCAGCCGGGCACCCTGCATGATGAGACGTCCCCTTGGACACATTAGGTACGTGAATGACAGGTTATAAAAACCTGTTTTATATGCTAATAGAGCCACAGGCACATTTAATAAGGTCAGTTTCGGATTCAGGGTATTAGTAGGGACCTAGCCATATGTTTAGGTTATAGGCCTCAAATCTCATGACAGAATCCCTTTAAAAGTAGGTGGGAAAGTGGGCACGGTTAACTTAATTTCACTCCAGATTTATAACTGCGACTTTTTAAAAAATTCCACTCCAGTAGCTGGTGGTTCAGAAAACTGGAATAGCATTTCTAGGCAAAAGTTTTTTTTTTTAAAGATGAGCCAAATTTAACAAACAATGGGGGAGATATACCAATGCCTCTTTCACATGAGTGAATTTTCTGTACAGGTGCAATGCGTGAATTGGACGCATTGTAGCTGCACTGAATCTTGACCCATCTTGACGCATCATCTCTACGTTACGTGAAAATCGCCGCATGTTCTATATTCTGTGTTTTTCACGCAACCCTGGTCCAATAGAAGTGAATTATGCTTCTATGAAAAACGCATTCCATTCAGATGTAAAGCATTTTTCAATGATGATTGCTAGGAGATGTTGTTTGTAATTCTCCAGTTTATTGTCATGCATGTGAAAAATGCATCAAAACTGATTGAACCCACGTGAAAAAAAATGAACCTCTGAACGCAATTGCAGACAAAACTAACTGCATTTGCGTGCAAAACCTTTAATTTTTTGATGAACAGATCTGAACCCAATCCATATAGTTTGTGTGAAAGTGTCCTTAGACTGACTTTACAAAAGACAGACTTAGCATAAAGTCCGTCAGAACAGAATGCGCTAAATTTATTAAGAGTCAAGGAACTCAATATATTTGGCACATGCCAAGGCAGTCCATGACTTTCATATTTATACCAGCTATGAGATGGCATAGAATTGAATTTACACCAGTGTCTGGTTCCGGCTGGCAGGAAGCCATGCCCTCCTGCTCAGCCCCACCCACTTTTCTTGCCACTTTAAAAAAATGACAAGACAAGAACACGCCCATCTACCTGGGGCTTCTGAGCAGAGTACGTTTGTAGCTGGTTCCTACACTGCCCTGAATATTGGAGGCTTAAGTAAGTCCAAAGTGAGGCAGTATCTTTAGTGATAGGGACCCATCTGCGGAAGCCACCTTGACGCCTGGTAGATGGGCCCGACACGTATGTGCGCTAAGAGCTTCCATTACTCATTTATAGTCGGTATTGTACCACTTTTATCTAGAATGATCCCCATTTCTTAGCTCTATTGTTTGTATATATAACGGTGTGCAGCCATTTTGTTTTTTGGAAGACAAAAAGTCAGAAATTATCGCGCAATTATAGCATGCACAATAATTTGCACCTTTTTTTATGCCACAAGAGCTACGTAAAGACTTTAGTAAATGTCCTTCACTGTGTGACAGGTGATACATATAGCTCAAAGTACGTTAACACAGACTCAAAGAAAACTCAATTCAAGTTTCCCCCTAGGTCTGGATATGGTTTGCCTTGATGACTTGCAGTTTATTACGCAGTATCATTTGTGCTTGAAGATACAAAAATGCAAATGTTTGTATCTTACAGAAATGTAATCTTGTGCTATGCTTTATTGCTTTTATCAATATCTAGTATAGTGATAATATTTCACTGTCAGTTTTTCTCTAATCTTTATAACATATTGAATCTCTTTTGACTAATTTTAAGAGAATTATGTATGGCTTAATTCCTTAACAACCGCCATATAAAAAAAAAAAAAACAATGCCAGAATTGCTTTTTTTTTGCATTAACCAAAACTGGCAATTACAATAACTCTTTGAATCAACGACCCTTCTCCAGAAATCTAGCAACCATAACTTGTGCTAGATTATGCTCTGGAAATGCATTCAGTCCTGCTGCTGAAATCCTTAGTGAGGTCACCATCACCACCTCTTCTGGCAGAGTTCCATAGTCTCACTGCTCTTACAGTAAAGAATCCCTTTCTTTTTTGGTGTACAAACCTTCTTTCCTCCAGACATAGAGAATACCTCCTTGTTACTGTTACAGTTATAGATAGATCTTCTTTCTGCTCACCGAAAATTGCTTTGCAGCCTCTTCTCTCTGCTCTGAGTAACAGATGCACTGGCCTCATGGTTGGATGATGCAGTTGTCATTCATTGGAAGGGTTGTGAAACAGCTCAAAGAACATCACAGTGAAGCGACAGCAGAATCCAGCAGAACAGAGCATCATATTCTCACTACTCTTAACGAGAAAAGCTTCACAAAAGGTGTGTTTGTTATGCTCTACTCAGCCCCTACCTAGTGCTGGCAGCAATTTAGCATGCCAAAAGTGCTGACATACTCCCTTTCAAAAACACGGGTGGACAGCACTCCTTAGTTACAATGCAGCGGGGGCTCGTCCCCAGGTGGTGGTAAAATGCCCCCCAAAAACAACTTGAAGCATGCTTGACAAAGGCTATCACTAAGCCAAAATGTTGCATCTGGAATAAATTCCATTTCTTTGGACGTGCTGTCTCCATTTTTAATTTTTCTCATTTTTTTGACATACTCCCTTTCAAGGGATATTTCAATCATTTTTTTTAAATCACATATTAACGACCTTTATGTGACACCTTCATGTGTGAATGTGTTCTATTTTATCTTAGGAGTAACATTCTTGTGCACTTTTTGCTCCGCCTATCACACAGGCTGCCTTGATTAGGTCGTACTTATAGCTGTGCACTCTCCTCCTCTCATCAGTTGCTGGATACACACAGAGGTTACTAGGAGCAGCACACTCTATGTGCAGTGTCTGTTCTCCTGAATATAGATGCCCATACTGCATACCGTAGATAGGTTTAGAGTAGAACCTGCCTGACTGAGATCACCTTGGCTCTGGTAGGCGGGCACAGATGTGTTTTGATGAAAATATATTGGCTGAGAGTCTCAGATTTTATCATACCAGAATGAAGGTTTAGTCCATATATAATGTTTGCATCTATTGTGCATTATTTTATGTGATTTTTTTCCCTAAATGTAGCCATGTACATCTGCATATCCATTTATCATGTCATGCAGGATGTTTTTTATTTTTCTCTTATTTAAAAAAAAAACTAATATATCAAATAAACAAAAACACAATAAAAAAATAAAAATAAAATATACATAATTTGGTATCTGAAACACTGTAAATTATGAAGTTATCACATTTATTAAACAATGAATGCTGTAAAAAAAATCTAAATTGCTGATTTTGGTTCATCCAAACATCCAAAACATGGAATACCGTTACTGGTGTCAGTAGCATATATAGTCCTGGGTAAATGCATGGTTGATGGTGTTAGCAAGCAGCCTGTTTAAAAATACACTGTACAGAATATTGGCCCATATTGGGGACAGATGACTGAGTTGTTTATACACACATAGTAGTGTTGGAAGCAGCAACAACTAAAAATGATGCCTGCCCCTGTTTATATGCAGACAGTAGTATTGGAAAAAGCAATGTCTTATTCTGACCAAGTAGTACAGAAATTATGCTTTAAAGGGGATTTCTGGTTATAATGATTTTTAAGCAACTACTCACAAGCCTGCCTGCTGATACAGAAGCTTCATATTTATCTTCTCTACACTGTTCCAGTCCCCCCACTGTCTCCATCTTCTGATCCCCGCACTCTTTACATCAGTTAGTACATTGGCATGGTGACATGTTTCATTCCAACCAATGACTGGATTCAACAATGATATGGCCACAAGCAGCACGTAACTGCTGAAGCCAGTCCTTGGCTGGAGCAATGCATTTGACCATGCCCATGTACCACCAGATGGGGAGAGGACCAGAGTGACATGGAGCAGGTAAGTATGAATCTTCTGAATGCAATAAAATATATAGTCTCTCAAACGTTGTAGGGTACTTATCGGAGCTGCAGATCCACCACGTGACGTGGGCCAAGTTCACAAAAGTTCCAAAAGATAAATAATGGAGGTCGCGCTGCCCAGTAAATAGAGGTCCGTCAGGTAGAAGTGTCTCGGATTATCAAGCTCTT